>NW_027140673.1:0-171702 GCF_036365525.1 Heterodontus francisci
GGGTATTGGAGACAGTGAGGGCTCTGGGTGTGGGTATTGGAGACAGTGAGGACTCTGGGTGTGGGTATTGGAGACAGTGAGGGCTCTGGGTGTGGGTATTGGAGACAGTGAGGACTCTGGGTGCTGGCATTGGAGACAGAGAGGTCTCTGGGTGTAGGTATTGGAGACAGTGAGGACTCTGGGTGTGGGTATTGGAGACAGTGAGGGCTCTGGGTGTGGGTATTGGAGACAGTGAGGGCTCTGGGTGTGGGTATTGGAGACAGTGAGGACTCTGGGTGTGGGGTTTGCAGACAGTGAGGGCTCTGGTGTGGGGTTTGGAGACAGTGAGGGCGCTGAGTGTGGGTTTTGGAGACAGTGAGGACTCTGGGTGTGGGTATTGGAGAAAGTGAGGGCTCTGGGTGTGGGTTTTGGAGACAGTGAGGGCTCTGAGTGTGGGTTTCGGAGACAGTGAGGGCTCTGAGTGTGGGTTTTGGAGACAGTGAGGACTCTGGGTGTGGGTTTTGGAGATCGTGAGGACTCTGGGTGTGGGTATTGGAGACAGTGAGGGCTCTGGGTGTGGATATTGGAGACAGTGAGGGCTCTGGGTGTGGGTATTGGAGACAGTGAGGGCTCTGGGTGTGGGTTTTGGAGACAGTGAGGGCCCTGGGTGTAGGGTTTGGAGACAGTGAGGATTCTGGGTGTGGGTTTTGGAGACAGTGAGGACTCTGGGTGTGGGTATTGGAGACAGTGAGAACTCTGGGTGTGGGTATTGGAGACAGTGAGGGCTCTGGGTGTGGGTTTTCGAGACAGTGAGGACTCTGAGTGTGGGTATTGGAGACAGTGAGGGCTCTGGGTGTGGGTATTGGAGACAGTGAGGGCTCTGGTTGTGGGTTTTGGAGACAGTGAGGGCTCTGGTTCTGGGTTTTGGAGACAGTGAGGGCTCTGGGTGTGGGTATTGGAGACAGTGAGGGCTCTGGGTGTGGATGGGGGAGACAGTGAGGGCTCTGGGTGTGGATGTGGGTGACAGTGAGGACTCTGGGTGTGGATGTGGTAGACAGCGAGGACTCTGGGTGTGGGTATTGGAGACAGTGAGGCTCTGGGTGTGGGTTCTGGAGACAGTGAGGACTCTGGGTGTGGGTGTGGTAGACAGCGAGGACTCTGGGTGTGGGTATTGGAGACAGTGAGGGCTCTGGGTGTGGGTTTTGGAGACAGTGAGGGCTCTGGGTGTGGGTATTGGAGACAGTGAGGACTCTGGGTGTGGGTTCTGGAGACAGTGAGGGCTCTGGGTGTGGGTTTTGGAGACAGTGAGGGCTCTGGGTGTGGGTATTGGAGACAGTGAGGGCTCTGTGTATGGGTTTTGGAGACAGTGAGGACTCTGGGTATGGGTTCTGGAGACAGCGAGGACTCTGGGTTTGGTTATTGTAGACAGTGAGGACTCTGGGTGTGGGTATTGGAGACAGTGAGGGCTCTGGGTGTAGCTTTTGGAGACAGTGAGGAATCTGGGTGTGGGTGTGGTTGACAGCGAGGACTCTGGGTGTGGGTTTTGGAGACAGTGAGGGCTCTGGGTGTGGGTATTGGAGACAGTGAGGGCTCTGGGTGTGGGTATTGGAGACAGTGAGGGCTCTGGGTGTGGGTTTTGGAGACAGTGAGGGCTCTGGTTCTGGATTTTGGAGACAGTGAGGGCTCTGGGTGTGGGTATTGGAGACAGTGAGGGCTCTGGGTGTGGATGTGGGAGACAGTGAGGGCTCTGGGTGTGGATGTGGGTGACAGTGAGGACTCTGGGTGTGGATGTGGTAGACAGCGAGGACTCTGGGTGTGGGTATTGGAGACAGTGAGGCTCTGGGTGTGGGTTTTGGAGACAGTGAGGACTCTGGGTGTGGGTGTGGGTGTGGTAGACAGCGAGGACTCTGGGTGTGGGTATTGGAGACAGCGAGGGCTCTGGGTGTGGGTTTTGGAGACAGTGAGGGCTCTGGGTGTGGGTTTTGGAGACAGTGAGGGCTCTGGGTGTGGGTTATGGCGACAGTGAGGACTCTGGGTGTGGGTGTGGTAGACAGCGAGGTCTCTGGGTGTGGGTTTTGGAGACAGTGAGGGCTCTGGGTGTGGGTATTGGAGACAGTGAGGACTCTGGGTGTGGGTTTTGGAGACAGTGAGGGCTCTGGGTATGGGTTTTGGAGACAGTGAGGACTCTGGGTGTGGGTATTGGAGACAGTGAGGGCTCTGGTTGTGGGTTTTGGAGACAGTGAGGGCTCTGGGTGTGGGTATTGGAAACAGAGGTCTCTGGGTATGGGTATTGTAGACAGTGAGAGCTCTGGGTATGGGTTTTGGAGACAGTGAGGACTCTGGGTGTGGATGTGGTAGACAGCGAGGACTCTGGGTGTGGGTATTGGAGATAGTGAGGCTCTGGGTGTCGGTTTTGGAGACAGTGAGGACTCTGGGTGTGGGTGTGGTAGACAGCGAGGACTCTGGTTGTGGGTATTGGAGACAGTGAGGGCTCTGGGTGTGGGTTTTGGAGACAGTGAGGGCTCTGGGTGTGGGTATTGGAGACAGTGAGTACTCTGGGTGTGGGTTCTGGAGACAGTGAGGGCTCTGGGTGTGGGTTTTGGAGACAATGAAGGCTCTGGGTGTGGGTACTGGAGACAGTGAGGGCTCTGTGTATGGGTTTTGGAGACAGTGAGGACTCTGGGTGTGGGTTCTGGAGACAGTGAGGGCTCTGGGTGTGGGTTTTGGAGACAGTGAGGGCTCTGGGTGTGGGTTTTGGATACAGTGAGGGCTCTGGGTGTGGGTATTGGAGACAGTGAGGACTCTGGGTATGGGTATTGGAGACAGTGAGAGCTCTGGGTAAGGGTTTTGGAGACAGTGAGGGCTCTGGGTATGGGTTTTGTAGACAGTGAGAGCTCTGGGTATGGGTTTTGTTTACAGTCAGGGCTCTGGGTGTGGGATTTAGAGACAGCGAGGACTCTGGGTTTGGGTATTGTAGACAGTGAGAGCTCTGGATGTGGGTTTTGGAGACAGTGAGGGCTCTGGCTATGGGTTTTGTAGACAGTGAGAGCTCTGGGTATGGGTTTTGTAGACAGTGAGAGCTCTGGGTATGGGTATTGGAGACAGTGAGGGCTCTGGGTGTAGGTATTGGAGACAGTGAGGACTCTGGGTGTGGGTATTGGAGACAGTGAGGGCTCTGGGTGTGGGTATTGGAGACAGTGAGGGCTCTGGGTGTAGGTATTGGAGACAGTGAGGACTCTGGGTGTGGGTGTGGTAGACAGCGAGGACTCTGGGTGTGGGTATTGGAGACAGTGAGGGCTCTGGGTGTGGGTTTTGGAGACAGTGAGGGCTCTGGGTGTGGGTATTGGAGACAGTGAGGACTCTGGGTGTGGGTTCTGGAGACAGTGAGGGCTCTGGGTGTGGGTTTTGGAGACAGTGAGGGCTCTGGGTGTGGGTATTGGAGACAGTGAGGGCTCTGTGTATGGGTTTTGGAGACAGTGAGGGCTCTGGGTGTGGGTATTGGAGACAGTGAGGGCTCTGGGTGTAGGTATTGGAGACAGTGAGGACTCTGGGTGTAGGTATTGGAGACAGTGAGGACTCTGGGTGTGGGTATTGGAGACAGTGAGGGCTCTGGGTGTGGGTATTGGAGACAGTGAGGACTCTGGGTGTGGGTATTGGAGACAGTGAGGGCTCTGGGTGTGGGTATTGGAGACAGTGAGGACTCTGGGTGTAGGTATTGGAGACAGAGAGGACTCTGGGTGTTGGTATTGGAGACAGTGAGGACTCTGGGTGTGGGTATTGGAGACAGTGAGGGCTCTGGGTGTGGGTATTGGAGACAGTGAGGGCTCTGGGTGTGGGGTTTGGAGACAGTGAGGGCTCTGAGTGTGGGTTTTGGAGACAGTGAGGACTCTGGGTGTGGGTATTGGAGAAAGTGAGGGCTCTGGGTGTGGGTTTTGGAGACAGTGAGGGCTCTGAGTGTGGCTTTTGGAGACAGTGAGGGCTCTGGGTGTGGGTTTTGGAGACAGTGAGGGCTCTGGGTGTGGGTATTGGAGACAGTGAGGACTCTGGGTGTGGGTTTTGGAGACAGTGAGGGCTCTGGGTATGGGTTTTGGAGACAGTGAGGACTCTGGGTGTGGGTATTGGAGACAGTGAGGGCTCTGGTTGTGGGTTTTGGAGACAGTGTGGGCTCTGGGTGTGGGTATTGGAAACAGAGGTCTCTGGGTATGGGGAGCTCTGGGTATGGGTTTTGGAGACAGTGAGGACTCTGGGTGTGGATGTGGTAGACAGCGAGGACTCTGGGTGTGGGTATTGGAGACAGTGAGGGCTCTGGTTGTGGGTTTTGGAGAAAGTGAGGGCTCTGGTTCTGGGTTTTGGAGACAGTGAGGGCTCTGGGTGTGAGTATTGGAGACAGTGAGGGCTCTGGGTGTGGATGGGGGAGACAGTGAGGGCTCTGGGTGTGGATGTGGGTGACAGTGAGGACTCTGGGTGTGGATGTGGTAGACAGCGAGGACTCTGGGTGTGGGTATTGGAGACAGTGAGGCTCTGGGTGTGGGTTCTGGAGACAGTGAGGACTCTGGGTGTGGGTGTGGTAGACAGCGAGGACTCTGGGTGTGGGTATTGGAGACAGTGAGGGCTCTGGGTGTGGGTTTTGGAGACAGTGAGGGCTCTGGGTGTGGGTATTGGAGACAGTGAGGACTCTGGGTGTGGGTTCTGGAGACAGTGAGGGCTCTGGGTGTGGGTTTTGGAGACAGTGAGGGCTCTGGGTGTGGGTATTGGAGACCGTGAGGGCTCTGTGTATGGGTTTTGGAGACAGTGAGGACTCTGGGTATGGGTTCTGGAGACAGCGAGGACTCTGGGTTTGGTTATTGTAGACAGTGAGGACTCTGGGTGTGGGTATTGGAGACAGTGAGGGCTCTGGGTGTAGCTTTTGGAGACAGTGAGGAATCTGGGTGTGGGTGTGGTTGACAGCGAGGACTCTGGGTGTGGGTTTTGGAGACAGTGAGGGCTCTGGGTGTGGGTATTGGAGACAGTGAGGGCTCTGGGTGTGGGTATTGGAGACAGTGAGGGCTCTGGGTGTGGGTTTTGGAGACAGTGAGGGCTCTGGTTCTGGATTTTGGAGACAGTGAGGGCTCTGGGTGTGGGTATTGGAGACAGTGAGGGCTCTGGGTGTGGATGTGGGAGACAGTGAGGGCTCTGGGTGTGGATGTGGGTGACAGTGAGGACTCTGGGTGTGGATGTGGTAGACAGCGAGGACTCTGGGTGTGGGTATTGGAGACAGTGAGGCTCTGGGTGTGGGTTTTGGAGACAGTGAGGACTCTGGGTGTGGGTGTGGGTGTGGTAGACAGCGAGGACTCTGGGTGTGGGTATTGGAGACAGTGAGGGCTCTGGGTGTGGGTTTTGGAGACAGTGAGGGCTCTGGGTGTGGGTTATGGCGACAGTGAGGACTCTGGGTGTGGGTGTGGTAGACAGCGAGGTCTCTGGGTGTGGGTTTTGGAGACAGTGAGGGCTCTGGGTGTGGGTATTGGAGACAGTGAGGACTCTGGGTGTGGGTTTTGGAGACAGTGAGGGCTCTGGGTATGGGTTTTGGAGACAGTGAGGACTCTGGGTGTGGGTATTGGAGACAGTGAGGTCTCTGGTTGTGGGTTTTGGAGACAGTGAGGGCTCTGGGTGTGGGTATTGGAAACAGAGGTCTCTGGGTATGGGTATTGTAGACAGTGAGAGCTCTGGGTATGGGTTTTGGAGACAGTGAGGACTCTGGGTGTGGATGTGGTAGACAGCGAGGACTCTGGGTGTGGGTATTGGAGACAGTGAGGCTCTGGGTGTCGGTTTTGGAGACAGTGAGGGCTCTGGGTGTGGGTTTTGGAGACAGTGAGGGCTCTGGGTGTGGGTATTGGAGACAGTGAGTACTCTGGGTGTGGGTTCTGGAGACAGTGAGGGCTCTGGGTGTGGGTTTTGGAGACAATGAAGGCTCTGGGTGTGGGTACTGGAGACAGTGAGGGCTCTGTGTATGGGTTTTGGAGACAGTGAGGACTCTGGGTGTGGGTTCTGGAGACAGTGAGGGCTCTGGGTGTGGGTTTTGGAGACAGTGAGGGCTCTGGGTGTGGGTTTTGGATACAGTGAGGGCTCTGGGTATGGGTATTGGAGACAGTGAGGACTCTGGGTATGGGTATTGGAGACAGTGAGAGCTCTGGGTAAGGGTTTTGGAGACAGTGAGGGCTCTGGGTATGGGTTTTGTAGACAGTGAGAGCTCTGGGTATGGGTTTTGTTTACAGTGAGGGCTCTGGGTGTGGGATTTAGAGACAGCGAGGACTCTGGGTTTGGGTATTGTAGACATTGAGAGCTCTGGATGTGGGTTTTGGAGACAGTGAGGGCTCTGGCTATGGGTTTTGTAGACAGTGAGAGCTCTGGGCATGGGTTTTGTAGACAGTGAGAGCTCTGGGTATGGGTATTGGAGACAGTGAGGGCTCTGGGTGTAGGTATTGGAGACAGTGAGGACTCTGGGTGTGGGTATTGGAGACAGTGAGGGCTCTGGGTGTGGGTATTGGAGACAGTGAGGGCTCTGGGTGTAGGTATTGGAGACAGTGAGGACTCTGGGTGTGGGTGTGGTAGACAGCGAGGACTCTGGGTGTGGGTTTTGGAGACAGTGAGGGCTCTGGGTGTGGGTATTGGAGACAGTGAGGACTCTGGGTGTGGGTTCTGGAGACAGTGAGGGCTCTGGGTGTGGGTTTTGGAGACAGTGAGGGCTCTGGGTGTGGGTATTGGAGACAGTGAGGGCTCTGTGTATGGGTTTTGGAGACAGTGAGGGCTCTGGGTGTGGGTATTGGAGACAGTGAGGGCTCTGGGTGTAGGTATTGGAGACAGTGAGGACTCTGGGTGTAGGTATTGGAGACAGTGAGGACTCTGGGTGTGGGTATTGGAGACAGTGAGGGCTCTGGGTGTGGGTATTGGAGACAGTGAGGACTCTGGGTGTGGGTATTGGAGACAGTGAGGGCTCTGGGTGTGGGTATTGGAGACAGTGAGGACTCTGGGTGTAGGTATTGGAGACAGTGAGGTCTCTGGGTGTGGGTATTGGAGACAGTGAGGGCTCTGGGTGTGGGTATTGGAGACAGTGAGGGCTCTGGGTGTGGGGTTTGGAGACAGTGAGGGCTCTGAGTGTGGGTTTTGGAGACAGTGAGGACTCTGGGTGTGGGTATTGGAGAAAGTGAGGGCTCTGGGTGTGGGTTTTGGAGACAGTGAGGGCTCTGAGTGTGGCTTTTGGAGACAGTGAGGGCTCTGGGTGTGGGTTTTGGAGACAGTGAGGGCTCTGGGTGTGGGTATTGGAGACAGTGAGGACTCTGGGTGTGGGTTTTGGAGACAGTGAGGGCTCTGGGTATGGGTTTTGGAGACAGTGAGGACTCTGGGTGTGGGTATTGGAGACAGTGAGGGCTCTGGTTGTGGGTTTTGGAGACAGTGTGGGCTCTGGGTGTGGGTATTGGAAACAGAGGTCTCTGGGTATGGGTATTGTAGACAGTGAGAGCTCTGGGTATGGGTTTTGGAGACAGTGAGGACTCTGGGTGTGGATGTGGTAGACAGCGAGGACTCTGGGTGTGGGTATTGGAGACAGTGAGGCTCTGGGTGTCGGTTTTGGAGACAGTGAGGACTCTGGGTGTGGGTGTGGTAGACAGCGAGGACTCTGGTTGTGGGTATTGGAGACAGTGAGGGCTCTGGGTGTGGGTTTTGGAGACAGTGAGGGCTCTGGGTGTGTTTATTGGAGACAGTGAGTACTCTGGGTGTGGGTTCTGGAGACAGTGAGGGCTCTGGGTGTGGGTTTTGGAGACAGTGAAGGCTCTGGGTGTGGGTACTGGAGACAGTGAGGGCTCTGTGTATGGGTTTTGGAGACAGTGAGGACTCTGGGTGTGGGTTCTGGAGACAGTGAGGGCTCTGGGTGTGGGTTTTGGAGACAGTGAGGGCTCTGGGTGTGGGTTTTGGATACAGTCAGGGCTCTGGGTGTGGGTATTGGAGACAGTGAGGACTCTGGGTATGGGTATTGGGGACAGTGAGAGCTCTGGGTAAGGGTTTTGGAGACAGTGAGGGCTCTGGGTATGGGTTTTGTAGACAGTGAGAGCTCTGGGTATGGGTTTTGTTTACAGTGAGGGCTCTGGGTGTTGGATTTAGAGACAGCGAGTACTCTGGGTTTGGGTATTGTAGACAGTGAGAGCTCTGGATGTGGGTTTTGGAGACAGTGAGGGCTCTGGCTATGGGTTTTGTAGACAGTGAGAGCTCTGGGTATGGGTTTTGTAGACAGTGAGAGCTCTGGGTATGGGTATTGGAGACAGTGAGGGCTCTGGGTGTAGGTATTGGAGACAGTGAGGACTCTGGGTGTGGGTATTGGAGACAGTGAGGGCTCTGGGTGTGGGTATTGGAGACAGTGAGGGCTCTGGGTGTAGGTATTGGAGACAGTGAGGACTCTGGGTGTGGGTGTGGTCGACAGCGAGGACTCTGGGTGTGGGTATTGGAGACAGTGAGGGCTCTGGGTGTGGGTTTTGGAGACAGTGAGGGCTCTGGGTGTGGGTATTGGAGACAGTGAGGACTCTGGGTGTGGGTTCTGGAGACAGTGAGGGCTCTGGGTGTGGGTTTTGGAGACAGTGAGGGCTCTGGGTGTGGGTATTGGAGACAGTGAGGGCTCTGTGTATGGGTTTTGGAGACAGTGAGGGCTCTGGGTGTGGGTATTGGAGACAGTGAGGGCTCTGGGTGTAGGTATTGGAGACAGTCAGGACTCTGGGTGTAGGTATTGGAGACAGTGAGGGCTCTGGGTGTGGGTATTGGAGACAGTGAGGACTCTGGGTGTGGGTATTGGAGACAGTGAGGGCTCTGGGTGTGGGTATTGGAGACAGTGAGGACTCTGGGTGTAGGTATTGGAGACAGAGAGGACTCTGGGTGTAGGTATTGGAGACAGTGAGGACTCTGGGTGTGGGTATTGGAGACAGTGAGGGCTCTGGGTGTGGGTATTGGAGACAGTGAGGGCTCTGGGTGTGGGTATTGGAGACAGTGAGGACTCTGGGTGTGGGGTTTGCAGACAGTGAGGGCTCTGGGTGTGGGGTTTGGAGACAGTGAGGGCTCTGAGTGTGGGTTTTGGAGACAGTGAGGACTCTGGGTGTGGGTATTGGAGAAAGTGAGGGCTCTGGGTGTGGGTTTTGGAGACAGTGAGGGCTCTGAGTGTGGCTTTTGGAGACAGTGAGGGCTCTGAGTGTGGGTTTTGGAGACAGTGAGGACTCTGGGTGTGGGTTTTGGAGATAGTGAGGACTCTGGGTGTGGGTATTGGAGACAGTGAGTACTCTGGGTGTGGGTTCTGGAGACAGTGAGGGCTCTGGGTGTGGGTACTGGAGACAGTGAGGGCTCTGTGTATGGGTTTTGGAGACAGTGAGGACTCTGGGTGTGGGTTCTGGAGACAGTGAGGGCTCTGGGTGTGGGTTTTGGAGACAGTGAGGGCTCTGGGTGAGGGTTTTGGATACAGTGAGGGCTCTGGGTGTGGGTATTGGAGACAGTGAGGACTCTGGGTATGGGTATTGGAGACAGTGAGAGCTCTGGGTAAGGGTTTTGGAGACAGTGAGGGCTCTGGGTATGGGTTTTGTAGACAGTGAGAGCTCTGGGTATGGGTTTTGTTTACAGTGAGGGCTCTGGGTGTGGGATTTAGAGACAGCGAGGACTCTGGGTTTGGGTATTGTAGACAGTGAGAGCTCTGAATGTGGGTTTTGGAGACAGTGAGGGCTCTGGCTATGGGTTTTGTAGAAAGTGAGAGCTCTGGGTATGGGTTTTGTAGACAGTGAGAGCTCTGGGTATGGGTATTGGAGACAGTGAGGGCTCTGGGTGTAGGTATTGGAGACAGTGAGGACTCTGGGTGTGGGTATTGGAGACAGTGAGGGCTCTGGGTGTGGGTATTGGAGACAGTGAGGGCTCTGGGTGTAGGTATTGGAGACAGTGAGGACTCTGGGTGTGGGTGTGGTAGACAGCGAGGACTCTGGGTGTGGGTATTGGAGACAGTGAGGGCTCTGGGTGTGGGTTTTGGAGACAGTGAGGGCTCTGGGTGTGGGTATTGGAGACAGTGAGGACTCTGGGTGTGGGTTCTGGAGACAGTGAGGGCTCTGGGTGTGGGTTTTGGAGACAGTGAGGGCTCTGGGTGTGGGTATTGGAGACAGTGAGGGCTCTGTGTATGGGTTTTGGAGACAGTGAGGGCTCTGGGTGTGGGTATTGGAGACAGTGAGGGCTCTGGGTGTAGGTATTGGAGACAGTGAGGACTCTGGGTGTAGGTATTGGAGACAGTGAGGACTCTGGGTGTGGGTATTGGAGACAGTGAGGGCTCTGGGTGTGGGTATTGGAGACAGTGAGGACTCTGGGTGTGGGTATTGGAGACAGTGAGGGCTCTGGGTGTGGGTATTGGAGACAGTGAGGACTCTGGGTGTAGGTATTGGAGACAGAGTGGACTCTGGGTGTAGGTATTGGAGACAGTGAGGACTCTGGGTGTGGGTATTGGAGACAGTGAGGGCTCTGG
This sequence comes from Heterodontus francisci, assembly GCF_036365525.1. Classification (NCBI taxonomy): domain Eukaryota; kingdom Metazoa; phylum Chordata; class Chondrichthyes; order Heterodontiformes; family Heterodontidae; genus Heterodontus; species Heterodontus francisci. Next base: position 10,487 of record NW_027140673.1, read on the forward strand.
GTGTGGGTATTGGAGACAGTGAGGGCTCTGGGTGTGGGTATTGGAGACAGTGACGACTCTGGGTGTGGGGTTTGCAGACAGTGAGGGCTCTGGGTGTGGGGTTTGGAGACAGTGAGGGCTCTGAGTGTGGGTTTTGGAGACAGTGAGGACTCTGGGTGTGGGTATTGGAGAAAGTGAGGGCTCTGGGTGTGGGTTTTGGAGACAGTGAGGACTCTGGGTGTGGGTTTTGGAGATAGTGAGGACTCTGGGTGTGGGTATTGGAGACAGTGAGGGCTCTGGGTGTGGGTTTTGGAGACAGTGAGGACTCTGGCTGTGGATATTGGAGACAGTGAGGGCTCTGGGTGTGGGTATTGGAGACAGTGAGGGCTCTGGGTGTGGGTTTTGGAGACAGTGAGGGCTCTGGGTGTAGCTTTTGGAGACAGTGAGGACTCTGGGTGTGGGTTTTGGAGACAGTGAGGACTCTGGGTGTGGGTATTGGAGACAATGAGAACTCTGGGTGTGGGTATTGGAGACAGTGAGGGCTTTGTGTGTGGATGTGGGAGAAAGTGAGGGCTCTGGGTGTGGATGTGGGTGACAGTGAGGACTCTGGGTGTGGATGTGGTAGACAGCGAGGACTCTGGGTGTGGGTATTGGAGACAGTGAGGCTCTGGGTGTGGGTTTTGGAGACACTGAGGACTCTGGGTGTGGGTATTGGAGACAGTGAGGGCTCTGGGTGTGGGTATTGGAGACAGTGAGGGCTCTGGGTGTGGGTTTTGGAGACAGTGAGGGCTCTGGGTGTGGGTATTGGAGACAGTGAGGACTCTGGGTGTGGGTTCTGGAGACAGTGAGGGCTCTGGGTGTGGGTTTTGGAGACAGTGAGGGCTCTGGGTGTGGGTATTGGAGACAGTGAGGGCTCTGTGTATGGGTTTTGGAGACAGTGAGGGCTCTGGGTGTGGGTATTGGAGACAGTGAGGACTCTGGGTGTAGGTATTGGAGACAGAGAGGACTCTGGGTGTAGGTATTGGAGACAGTGAGGACTCTGGGTGTGGGTATTGGAGACAGTGAGGGCTCTGGGTGTGGGTATTGGAGACAGTGAGGGCTCTGGGTGTGGGGTTTGGAGACAGTGAGGGCTCTGAGTGTGGGTTTTGGAGACAGTGAGGACTCTGGGTGTGGGTATTGGAGAAAGTGAGGGCTCTGGGTGTGGGTTTTGGAGACAGTGAGGGCTCTGAGTGTGGCTTTTGGAGACAGTGAGGGCTCTGAGTGTGGCTTTTGGAGACAGTGAGGGCTCTGAGTGTGGGTTTTGGAGACAGTGAGGACTCTGGGTGTGGGTATTGGAGAAAGTGAGGGCTCTGGGTGTGGGTTTTGGAGACAGTGAGGGCTCTGGGTGTGGGTATTGGAGACAGTGAGGACTCTGGGTGTGGGTTTTGGAGACAGTGAGGGCTCTGGGTATGGGTTTTGGAGACAGTGAGGACTCTGGGTGTGGGTATTGGAGACAGTGAGGGCTCTGGTTGTGGGTTTTGGAGACAGTGTGGGCTCTGGGTGTGGGTATTGGAAACAGAGGTCTCTGGGTATGGGTATTGTAGACAGTGAGAGCTCTGGGTATGGGTTTTGGAGACAGTGAGGACTCTGGGTGTGGATGTGGTAGACAGCGAGGACTCTGGGTGTGGGTATTGGAGACAGTGAGGCTCTGGGTGTCGGTTTTGGAGACAGTGAGGACTCTGGGTGTGGGTTTTGGAGATAGTGAGGACTCTGGGTGTGGGTATTGGAGACAGTGAGTACTCTGGGTCTGGGTTCTGGAGACAGTGAGGGCTCTGGGTGTGGGTTTTGGAGACAGTGAAGGCTCTGGGTGTGGGTACTGGAGACAGTGAGGGCTCTGTGTATGGGTTTTGGAGACAGTGAGGACTCTGGGTGTGGGTTTTGGAGACAGTGAGGGCTCTGGGTGTGGGTATTGGAGACAGTGAGGACTCTGGGTGTGGGTTTTGGAGACAGTGAGGGCTCTGGGTATGGGTTTTGGAGACAGTGAGGACTCTGGGTGTGGGTATTGGAGACAGTGAGGGCTCTGGTTGTGGGTTTTGGAGACAGTGTGGGCTCTGGGTGTGGGTATTGGAAACAGAGGTCTCTGGGTATGGGTATTGTAGACAGTGAGAGCTCTGGGTATGGGTTTTGGAGACAGTGAGGACTCTGGGTGTGGATGTGGTAGACAGCGAGGACTCTGGGTGTGGGTATTGGAGACAGTGAGGCTCTGGGTGTCGGTTTTGGAGACAGTGAGGACTCTGGGTGTGGGTGTGGTAGACAGCGAGGACTCTGGTTGTGGGTATTGGAGACAGTGAGGGCTCTGGGTGTGGGTTTTGGAGACAGTGAGGGCTCTGGGTGTGTTTATTGGAGACAGTGAGTACTCTGGGTGTGGGTTCTGGAGACAGTGAGGGCTCTGGGTGTGGGTTTTGGAGACAGTGAAGGCTCTGGGTGTGGGTACTGGAGACAGTGAGGGCTCTGTGTATGGGTTTTGGAGACAGTGAGGACTCTGGGTGTGGGTTCTGGAGACAGTGAGGGCTCTGGGTGTGGGTTTTGGAGACAGTGAGGGCTCTGGGTGTGGGTTTTGGATACAGTGAGGGCTCTGGGTGTGGGTATTGGAGACAGTGAGGACTCTGGGTATGGGTATTGGAGACAGTGAGAGCTCTGGGTAAGGGTTATGGAGACAGTGAGGGCTCTGGGTATGGGTTTTGTAGACAGTGAGAGCTCTGGGTATGGGTTTTGTTTACAGTGAGGGCTCTGGGTGTTGGATTTAGAGACAGCGAGTACTCTGGGTTTGGGTATTGTAGACAGTGAGAGCTCTGGATGTGGGTTTTGGAGACAGTGAGGGCTCTGGCTATGGGTTTTGTAGACAGTGAGAGCTCTGGGTATGGGTTTTGTAGACAGTGAGAGCTCTGGGTATGGGTATTGGAGACAGTGAGGACTCTGGGTGTGGGTATTGGAGACAGTGAGGGCTCTGGGTGTGGGTATTGGAGACAGTGAGGGCTCTGGGTGTAGGTATTGGAGACAGTGAGGACTCTGGGTGTGGGTGTGGTCGACAGCGAGGACTCTGGGTGTGGGTATTGGAGACAGTGAGGGCTCTGGGTGTGGGTTTTGGAGACAGTGAGGGCTCTGGGTGTGGGTATTGGAGACAGTGAGGACTCTGGGTGTGGGTTCTGGAGACAGTGAGGGCTCTGGGTGTGGGTTTTGGAGACAGTGAGGGCTCTGGGTGTGGGTATTGGAGACAGTGAGGGCTCTGTGTATGGGTTTTGGAGACAGTGAGGGCTCTGGGTGTGGGTATTGGAGACAGTGAGGGCTCTGGGTGTAGGTATTGGAGACAGTGAGGACTCTGGGTGTAGGTATTGGAGACAGTGAGGGCTCTGGGTGTGGGTATTGGAGACAGTGAGGACTCTGGGTGTGGGTATTGGAGACAGTGAGGGCTCTGGGTGTGGGTATTGGAGACAGTGAGGACTCTGGGTGTAGGTATTGGAGACAGAGAGGACTCTGGGTGTAGGTATTGGAGACAGTGAGGACTCTGGGTGTGGGTATTGGAGACAGTGAGGGCTCTGGGTGTGGGTATTGGAGACAGTGAGGGCTCTGGGTGTGGGTATTGGAGACAGTGAGGACTCTGGGTGTGGGGTTTGCAGACAGTGAGGGCTCTGGGTGTGGGGTTTGGAGACAGTGAGGGCTCTGAGTGTGGGTTTTGGAGACAGTGAGGACTCTGGGTGTGGGTATTGGAGAAAGTGAGGGCTCTGGGTGTGGGTTTTGGAGACAGTGAGGGCTCTGAGTGTGGCTTTTGGAGACAGTGAGGGCTCTGAGTGTGGGTTTTGGAGACAGTGAGGACTCTGGGTGTGGGTTTTGGAGATAGTGAGGACTCTGGGTGTGGGTATTGGAGACAGTGAGTACTCTGGGTGTGGGTTCTGGAGACAGTGAGGGCTCTGGGTGTGGGTACTGGAGACAGTGAGGGCTCTGTGTATGGGTTTTGGAGACAGTGAGGACTCTGGGTGTGGGTTCTGGAGACAGTGAGGGCTCTGGGTGTGGGTTTTGGAGACAGTGAGGGCTCTGGGTGAGGGTTTTGGATACAGTGAGGGCTCTGGGTGTGGGTATTGGAGACAGTGAGGACTCTGGGTATGGGTATTGGAGACAGTGAGAGCTCTGGGTAAGGGTTTTGGAGACAGTGAGGGCTCTGGGTATGGGTTTTGTAGACAGTGAGAGCTCTGGGTATGGGTTTTGTTTACAGTGAGGGCTCTGGGTATGGGTATTGGAGACAGTGAGAGCTCTGAATGTGGGTTTTGGAGACAGTGAGTGCTCTGGCTATGGGTTTTGTAGAAAGTGAGAGCTCTGGGTATTTGTTTTGTAGACAGTGAGAGCTCTGGGTATGGGTATTGGAGACAGTGAGGACTCTGGGTGTGGGTTCTGGAGACAGTGAGGGCTCTGGGTGTGGGTTTTGGAGACAGTGAGGGCTCTGGGTGTGGGTATTGGAGACAGTGAGGGCTCTGTGTATGGGTTTTGGAGACAGTGAGGGCTCTGGGTGTGGGTATTGGAGACAGTGAGGACTCTGGGTGTAGGTATTGGAGACAGAGAGGACTCTGGGTGTAGGTATTGGAGACAGTGAGGACTCTGGGTGTGGGTATTGGAGACAGTGAGGGCTCTGGGTGTGGGTATTGGAGACAGTGAGGGCTCTGGGTGTGGGGTTTGGAGACAGTGAGGGCTCTGAGTGTGGGTTTTGGAGACAGTGAGGACTCTGGGTGTGGGTATTGGAGAAAGTGAGGGCTCTGGGTGTGGGTTTTGGAGACAGTGAGGGCTCTGAGTGTGGCTTTTGGAGACAGTGAGGGCTCTGAGTGTGGCTTTTGGAGACAGTGAGGGCTCTGAGTGTGGGTTTTGGAGACAGTGAGGACTCTGGGTGTGGGTATTGGAGAAAGTGAGGGCTCTGGGTGTGGGTTTTGGAGACAGTGAGGGCTCTGGGTATGGGTATTGGAGACAGTGAGGACTCTGGGTGTGGGTTTTGGAGACAGTGAGGGCTCTGGGTATGGGTTTTGGAGACAGTGAGGACTCTGGGTGTGGGTATTGGAGACAGTGAGGGCTCTGGTTGTGGGTTTTGGAGACAGTGTGGGCTCTGGGTGTGGGTATTGGAAACAGAGGTCTCTGGGTATGGGTATTGTAGACAGTGAGAGCTCTGGGTATGGGTTTTGGAGACAGTGAGGACTCTGGGTGTGGATGTGGTAGACAGCGAGGACTCTGGGTGTGGGTATTGGAGACAGTGAGGCTCTGGGTGTCGGTTTTGGAGACAGTGAGGACTCTGGGTGTGGGTTTTGGAGATAGTGAGGACTCTGGGTGTGGGTATTGGAGACAGTGAGTACTCTGGGTCTGGGTTCTGGAGACAGTGAGGGCTCTGGGTGTGGGTTTTGGAGACAGTGAAGGCTCTGGGTGTGGGTACTGGAGACAGTGAGGGCTCTGTGTATGGGTTTTGGAGACAGTGAGGACTCTGGGTGTGGGTTCTGGAGACAGTGAGGGCTCTGGGTGTGGGTTTTGGAGACAGTGAGGGCTCTGGGTGTGGGTTTTGGAAACAGTGAGGGCTCTGGGTGTGGGTATTGGAGACAGTGAGGACTCTGGGTATGGGTATTGGAGAAAGTGAGCTGTGCTGAAGGAGGGCACTATGGAGGACTCGAGCAGTGAGGCAATATGGACAGAACTCAGAAATAGGAAGGGTGCGGTAACAATGTTGGGGCTGTACTACAGGCCTCCCAACAGCGAGCGTGAGATAGAGGTACAAATATGTAAACAGATTATGGAAAGATGTAGGAGCAACAGGGTGGTGGTGATAGGAGATTTTAATTTTCCCAACATTGACTGGGATTCGCTTAGTGTTAGAGGTCCAGATGGAGCAGAATTTGTAAGGAGCATCCAGGAGGGTTTTCTAGAGCAGTATGTAAATAGTCCAACTCGGGAAGGGGCCATACTGGACCTGGTGTTGGGGAATGAGCCCGGCCAGGTTGTTGAAGTTTCAGTAGGGGACTACTTTGGGAATAGTGATCACAATTCCGTAAGCTTTAAAATACTCATGGACAAAGACGAGAGTGGTCCAAAAGGGAGAGTGCTAAATTGGGGGAAGGCCAACTACACCACAATTCGGCAGGAGCTGGGAAATGTAGATTGGGAGCAGCTGTTTGAAGGTAAATCCACATGTGATATGTGGGAGGCTTTTAAAGAGAGGTTGATTAGCGTGCAGGAGAGACATGTTCCTGTGAAAATGAGGGATAGAAATGGCAAGATTAGGGAACCATGGATGACAGGTGAAATTGTGAGACTAGCTAAGAGGAAAAAGGAAGCATACATAAGGTCTAGGCGGCTGATGAAAGACGAAGCTTTGAAAGAATATCGGGAATGTAGGACCAATCTGAAACGAGGAATTAAGAGGGCTAAAAGGGGTCATGAAATATCTTTAGCAAACAGGGTTAAGGAAAATCCCAAAGCCTTTTATTCATATATAAGGAGAAAGAGGGTAACTAGAGAAAGGATTGGCCCACTAAAGGACAAAGGAGGAATGTTATGCTTGGACTCAGAGAAAATGGGTGAGATTCTAAACGAGTACTTTGCATCGATATTCACCGAGGAGAGGGACATGACGGATGTTGAGGTTAGGAACAGATGTTTGATTACTCTAGGTCAAGTCGGCATGAGGAGGGAGGAAGTGTTGGGTATTCTAAAGGGCATTAAGGTGGACAAGTCCCCAGGTCCGGATGGGATCTATCCCAGGTTACTGAGGGAAGCGAGAGAGGAAATAGCTGGGGCCTTAACAGATATCTTTGCAGCATCCTTAAACACGGGTGAGGTCCCGGAGGACTGGAGAATTGCTAATGTTGTCCCCTTGTTTAAGAAGGGTAGCAGGGATAATCCAGGTAATTATAGACCGGTGAGCCTGACGTCAGTGGTAGGGAAGCTGCTGGAGAAGATACCGAGGGATAGGATCTATTCCCATTTGGAAGAAAATGGGCTCATCAGTGATAGGCAACATGGTTTTGTGCAGGGAAGGTCATGTCTTACCAACTTAATAGAATTCTTTGAGGAAGTGACAAAGTTGATTGATGAGGGAAGGGCTGTCGATGTCATATACATGGACTTCAGTAAGGCGTTTGATAAAGTTCCCCATGGCAATCTGATGGAGAAAGTGAAGGCGCTTGGGGTCCAAGGTGTACTAGCTAGATGGATAAAGAACTGGCTGGGCAACAGGAGACAGAGAGTAGCAGTGGAAGGGAGTTTCTCAAAATGGAGACGTGTGACCAGTGGTGTTCCACAGGGATCCGTGCTGGGACCACTGTTGTTTGTGATATACATTAATGATTTGGAGGAAAGTATATGTGGACTGATTAGCAAATTTGCAGACGACACTAAGATTGGTGGAGTAGCAGATAGTGAAGGGGACTGTCAGAGAATACAGCAGAATATAGATAGATTGGAGAGTTGGGCAGAGAAATGGCAGATGGAGTTCAATCAGGGCAAATGCGAGGTGATGCATTTTGGAAGATCCAATTCAAGAGTGAACTATACAGTAAATGGAAAAGTCCTGGGGAAAATTGATGTCCAGACAGATTTGGGTGTTCAGGTCCACTGTTCCCTGAAGGTGGCAACGCAGGTAAATAGAGTGGTCAAGAAGGCATACGGCATGCTTTCCTTCATCGGACGGGGCATTGAGTACAAGAGTTGGCAGGTCATGTTACAGTTGTATAGGACTTTGGTTCGGCCACATTTGGAATACTGCGTACAGTTCTGGTCGCCACATTATCAAAAGGATGTGGATGCTTTGGAGAGGGTGCAGAGGAGGTTCACCAGGATGTTGCCTGGTATGGAGGGCGCTAGCTATGAAGAGAGGTTGAGTAGATTAGGATTATTTTCAGTAGAAAGACGGAGGTTGAGGGGGGACCTGATTGAGGTGTACAAAATCATGAGAGGTATAGACAGGGTGGATAGCAAGAGGCTTTTTCCCAGAGTGGGGGTTTCAATTACTAGAGGACACGAGTTCAAAGTGAAAGGGGAAAAGTTTAGGGGGGATATGCGTGGAAAGTTCTTTACGCAGAGGGTGGTGGGCACCTGGAACGCATTGCCAGCGGAGGTGGTAGATGCGGGCACGATGGAGTCTTTTAAGATGTATCTAGACAGATACATGAATGGGCAGGAAGAAAAGAGATACAGAACCTTAGAAAATAGGCGACATGTTTAGAGAGAGGATCTGGATCGGCGCAGGCTTGGAGGGCCGAAGGGCCTGTTCCTGTGCTGTAATTTTCTTTGTTCTTTGTGCTTTTGGGTATTGGAGACAGTGAGAGCTCTGGGTAAGGGTTTTGGAGACAGTGAGGGCTCTGGGTATGGGTTTTGTAGACAGTGAGAGCTCTAGGTATGGGTTTTGTTTACAGTGAGGGCTCTGGGTGTGGGATTTAGAGACAGCGAGGACTCTGGGTTTGGGTATTGTAGACAGTGAGAGCTCTGGATGTGGGTTTTGGAGACAGTGAGGGCTCTGGCTATGGGTTTTGTAGACAGTGAGAGCTCTGGGTATGGGTTTTGTAGACAGTGAGAGCTCTGGGTCTGGGTATTGGAGACAGTGAGGGCTCTGGGTGTAGGTATTGGAGACAGTGAGGACTCTGGGTGTGGGTATTGGAGACAGTGAGGGCTCTGGGTGTGGGTATTGGAGACAGTGAGGGCTCTGGGTGTAGGTATTGGAGACAGTGAGGAATCTGGGTGTGGGTGTGGTAGACAGCGAGGACTCTGGGTGTGGGTATTGGAGACAGTGAGGGCTCTGGGTGTGGGTTTTGGAGACAGTGAGGGCGCTGGGTGTGGATATTGGAGACAGTGAGGACTCTGGGTGTGGGTTCTGGAGACAGTGAGGGCTCTGGGTGTGGGTTTTGGAGACAGTGAGGGCTCTGGGTGTGGGTATTGGAGACAGTGAGGGCTCTGTGTATGGGTTTTGGAGACAGTGAGGGCTCTGGGTGTGGGTATTGGAGACAGTGAGGGCTCTGGGTGTAGGTATTGGAGACAGTGAGGACTCTGGGTGTAGGTATTGGAGACAGTGAGGACTCTGGGTGTGGGTATTGGAGACAGTGAGGGCTCTGGGTGTGGGTATTGGAGACAGTGAGGACTCTGGGTGTGGGTATTGGAGACAGTGAGGGCTCTGGGTGTGGGTATTGGAGACAGTGAGGACTCTGGGTGTAGGTATTGGAGACAGAGTGGACTCTGGGTGTAGGTATTGGAGACAGTGAGGACTCTGGGTGTGGGTATTGGAGACAGTGAGGGCTCTGGGTGTGGGTATTGGAGACAGTGAGGGCTCTGGGTGTGGGTATTGGAGACAGTGACGACTCTGGGTGTGGGGTTTGCAGACAGTGAGGGCTCTGGGTGTGGGGTTTGGAGACAGTGAGGGCTCTGAGTGTGGGTTTTGGAGACAGTGAGGACTCTGGGTGTGGGTATTGGAGAAAGTGAGGGCTCTGGGTGTGGGTTTTGGAGACAGTGAGGGCTCTGAGTGTGGCTTTTGGAGACAGTGAGGGCTCTGAGTGTGGGTTTTGGAGACAGTGAGGACTCTGGGTGTGGGTTTTGGAGATAGTGAGGACTCTGGGTGTGGGTATTGGAGACAGTGAGGGCTCTGGGTGTGGGTTTTGGAGACAGTGAGGACTCTGGCTGTGGATATTGGAGACAGTGAGGGCTCTGGGTGTGGGTTTTGGAGACAGTGAGGACTCTGGGTGTGGGTATTGGAGACAATGAGAACTCTGGGTGTGGGTATTGGAGACAGTGAGGGCTTTGTGTGTGGATGTGGGAGAAAGTGAGGGCTCTGGGTGTGGATGTGGGTGACAGTGAGGACTCTGGGTGTGGATGTGGTAGACAGCAAGGACTCTGGGTGTGGGTATTGGAGACAGTGAGGCTCTGTGTGTGGGTTTTGGAGACACTGAGGACTCTGGGTGTGGGTATTGGAGACAGTGAGGGCTCTGGGTGTGGGTTTTGGAGACAGTGAGGGCTCTGGGTGTGGGTATTGGAGACAGTGAGGACTCTGGGTGTGGGTTCTGGAGACAGTGAGGGCTCTGGGTGTGGGTTTTGGAGACAGTGAGGGCTCTGGGTGTGGGTATTGGAGACAGTGAGGGCTCTGTGTATGGGTTTTGGAGACAGTGAGGACTCTGGGTATGGGTTCTGGAGACAGCGAAGACTCTGGGTTTGGGTATTGTAGACAGTGAGGGCTCTGGGTGTGGGTATTGGAGACAGTGAGGGCTCTGGGTGTGGCTTTTGGAGACAGTGAGGACTCTGGGTGTGGGTGTGGTTGACAGCGAGGACTCTGGGTGTGGGTTTTGGAGACAGTGAGGGCTCTGGGTGTGGGTATTGGAGACAGTGAGGGCTCTGGTTCTGGATTTTGGAGACAGTGAGGGCTCTGGGTGTGGGTATTGGAGACAGTGAGGGCTCTGGGTGTGGATGTGGGAGACAGTGAGGGCTCTGGGTGTGGATGTGGTAGACAGAGAGGACTCTGGGTGTGGGTATTGGAGACAGTGAGGCTCTGGGTGTGGGTTTTGGAGACAGTGAGGACTCTGGGTCTGGGTGTGGGAGTGGTAGACAGTGAGGACTCTGGGTGTGGGTATTGGAGACAGTGAGGGCTCTGGGTGTGGGTTTTGGAGACAGTGAGGGCTCTGGGTGTGGGTTTTGGAGACAGTGAGGGCTCTGGGTGTGGGTTTTGACGACAGTGAGGACTCTGGGTGTGGGTGTGGTAGACAGCGAGGTCTCTGGGTGTGGGTTTTGGAGACAGTGAGGACTCTGGGTGTGGGTTTTGGAGACAGTGAGGGCTCTGGGTGTGGGTTTTGGAGACAGTGAGGACTCTGGGTGTGGGTATTGGAGACAGTGAGGGCTCTGGGTGTGGGTTTTGGAGACAGTGAGGGCTCTGGGTGTGGGTATTGGAAACAGAGGTCTCTGGGTATGGGTATTGTAGACAGTGAGAGCTCTGGGTATGGGTTTTGGAGACAGTGAGGGCTCTGGGTATGGGTTTTGTAGACAGTGAGAGCTCTGGGTATGGGTTTTGTAGACAGTGAGAGCTCTGGGTATGGGTTTTGTTGACAGTGAGGGCTCTTTTTGTGGGATTTAGAGACAGCGAGGACTCTGGGTGTGGGTATTGTAGACAGTGAGAGCTCTGGGTATGGGTTTTGTAGACAGTGAGAGCTCTGGGTATGAGTTTTGGAGACAGTGAGGGCTCTGGGTGTGGGTATTGGAGACAGTGAGGGCTCTGGGTGTGGATGTGGGAGACAGTGAGGGCTCTGGGTGTGGATGTGGGTGACAGTGAGGACTCTGGGTGTGGATGTGGTAGACAGCGAGGACTCTGGGTGTGGGTATTGGAGACAGTGAGGCTCTGGGTGTCGGTTTTGGAGACAGTGAGGACTCTGGGTGTGGGTGTGGTAGACAGCGAGGACTCTGGTTGTGGGTATTGGAGACAGTGAGGGCTCTGGGTGTGGGTTTTGGAGACAGTGAGGGCTCTGGGTGTGGGTATTGGAGACAGTGAGTACTCTGGGTGTGGGTTCTGGAGACAGTGAGGGCTCTGGGTGTGGGTTTTGGAGACAGTGAGTGCTCTGGGTATGGGTTCTGGAGACTTTGAGGGCTCTGGGTGTGGGTTTTGGAGACAGTGAGGGCTCTGGGTGTGGGTTTTGGATACAGTGAGGGCTCTGGGTGTGGGTATTGGAGACAGTGAGGACTCTGGGTATGGGTATTGGAGACAGTGAGAGCTCTGGGTAAGGGTTTTGGAGACAGTGAGGGCTCTGGGTATGGGTTTTGTAGACAGTGAGAGCTCTGGGTATGAGTTTTGTAGACAGTGAGAGCTCTGGGTATGGGTTTTGTTGACAGTGAGGGCTCTGGGTGTGGGATTTAGAGACAGCGAGGACTCTGGCTATGGGTTTTGTAGGCAGTGAGAGCTCTGGGTATGGGTTTTGTAGACAGTGAGAGCTCTGGGTATGGGTATTGGAGACAGTGAGGGCTCTGGGTGTAGGTATTGGAGACAGTGATGGCTCTGGGTGTGGGTATTGGAGACAGTGAGGGCTCTGGGTGTAGGTATTGGAGACAGTGAGGACTCTGGGTGTGGGTGTGGTAGACAGCGAGGACTCTGGGTGTGGGTATTGGAGACAGTGAGGGCTCTGGGTGTGGGTTTTGGAGACAGTGAGGGCTCTGGGTGTGGGTATTGGAGACAGTGAGGACTCTGGGTGTGGGTTCTGGAGACAGTGAGGGCTCTGGGTGTGGGTTTTGGAGACAGTGAGGGCTCTGGGTGTGGGTATTGGAGACAGTGAGGGCTCTGTGTATGGGTTTTGGAGACAGTGAGGGCTCTGGGTGTGGGTATTGGAGACAGTGAGGGCTCTGGGTGTAGGTATTGGAGACAGTGAGGACTCTGGGTGTAGGTATTGGAGACAGTGAGGACTCTGGGTGTGGGTATTGGAGACAGTGAGGGCTCTGGGTGTGGGTATTGGAGACAGTGAGGGCTCTGGGTGTGGGTATTGGAGACAGTGAGTACTCTGGGTGTGGGTTCTGGAGACAGTGAGGGCTCTGGGTGTGGGTTTTGGAGACAGTGAGTGCTCTGGGTATGGGTTCTGGAGACTTTGAGGGCTCTGGGTGTGGGTTTTGGAGACAGTGAGGGCTCTGGGTGTGGGTTTTGGATACAGTGAGGGCTCTGGGTGTGGGTATTGGAGACAGTGAGGACTCTGGGTATGGGTATTGGAGACAGTGAGAGCTCTGGGTAAGGGTTTTGGAGACAGTGAGGGCTCTGGGTATGGGTTTTGTAGACAGTGAGAGCTCTGGGTATGAGTTTTGTAGACAGTGAGAGCTCTGGGTATGGGTTTTGTTGACAGTGAGGGCTCTGGGTGTGGGATTTAGAGACAGCGAGGACTCTGGCTATGGGTTTTGTAGACAGTGAGAGCTCTGGGTATGGGTTTTGTAGACAGTGAGAGCTCTGGGTATGGGTATTGGAGACAGTGAGGGCTCTGGGTGTAGGTATTGGAGACAGTGAGGGCTCTGGGTGTGGGTATTGGAGACAGTGAGGGCTCTGGGTGTAGGTATTGGAGACAGTGAGGACTCTGGGTGTGGGTGTGGTAGACAGCGAGGACTCTGGGTGTGGGTATTGGAGACAGTGAGGGCTCTGGGTGTGGGTTTTGGAGACAGTGAGGGCTCTGGGTGTGGGTATTGGAGACAGTGAGGACTCTGGGTGTGGGTTCTGGAGACAGTGAGGGCTCTGGGTGTGGGTTTTGGAGACAGTGAGGGCTCTGGGTGTGGGTATTGGAGACAGTGAGGGCTCTGTGTATGGGTTTTGGAGACAGTGAGGGCTCTGGGTGTGGGTATTGGAGACAGTGAGGGCTCTGGGTGTAGGTATTGGAGACAGTGAGGACTCTGGGTGTGGGTATTGGAGACAGTGAGGGCTCTGGGTGTGGGTATTGGAGACAGTGAGGACTCTGGGTGTGGGTATTGGAGACAGTGAGGGCTCTGGGTGTGGGTATTGGAGACAGTGAGGACTCTGGGTGTGGGGTTTGCAGACAGTGAGGGCTCTGGGTGTGGGGTTTGGAGACAGTGAGGGCTCTGAGTGTGGGTTTTGGAGACAGTGAGGACTCTGGGTGTGGGTATTGGAGAAAGTGAAGGCTCTGGGTGTGGGTTTTGGAGACAGTGAGGGCTCTGAGTGTGGGTTTTGGAGACAGTGAGGGCTCTGAGTGTGGGTTTTGGAGACAGTGAGGACTCTGGGTGTGGGTTTTGGAGATCGTGAGGACTCTGGGTGTGGATATTGGAGACAGTGAGGGCTCTGGGTGTGGGTATTGTAGACAGTGAGAGCTCTGGATGTGGGTTTTGGAGACAGTGAGGGCTCTGGCTATGGGTTTTGTAGACAGTGAGAGCTCTGGGTATGGGTTTTGTAGACAGTGAGAGCTCTGGGTATGGGTATTGGAGACAGTGAGGGCTCTGGGTGTAGGTATTGGAGACAGTGAGGACTCTGGGTGTGGGTATTGGAGACAGTGAGGGCTCTGGGTGTGGGTATTGGAGACAGTGAGGGCTCTGGGTGTAGGTATTGGAGACAGTGAGGACTCTGGGTGTGGGTGTGGTAGACAGCGAGGACTCTGGGTGTGGGTATTGGAGACAGTGAGGGCTCTGGGTGTGGGTTTTGGAGACAGTGAGGGCTCTGGGTGTGGGTATTGGAGACAGTGAGGACTCTGGGTGTGGGTTTTGTAGACAGTGAGAGCTCTGGGTATGAGTTTTGGAGACAGTGAGGGCTCTGGGTGTGGGTATTGGAGACAGTGAGGGCTCTGGGTGTGGATGTGGGAGACAGTGAGGGCTCTGGGTGTGGATGTGGGTGACAGTGAGGACTCTGGGTGTGGATGTGGTAGACAGCGAGGACTCTGGGTGTGGGTATTGGAGACAGTGAGGCTCTGGGTGTCGGTTTTGGAGACAGTGAGGACTCTGGGTGTGGGTGTGGTAGACAGCGAGGACTCTGGTTGTGGGTATTGGAGACAGTGAGGGCTCTGGGTGTGGGTTTTGGAGACAGTGAGGGCTCTGGGTGTGGGTATTGGAGACAGTGAGTACTCTGGGTGTGGGTTCTGGAGACAGTGAGGGCTCTGGGTGTGGGTTTTGGAGACAGTGAGTGCTCTGGGTGTGGGTATTGGAGACAGTGAGGGCTCTGTGTATGGGTTTTTGAGACAGTGAGGACTCTGGGTATGGGTTCTGGAGACTTTGAGGGCTCTGGGTGTGGGTTTTGGAGACAGTGAGGGCTCTGGGTGTGGGTTTTGGATACAGTGAGGGCTCTGGGTGTGGGTATTGGAGACAGTGAGGACTCTGGGTATGGGTATTGGAGACAGTGAGAGCTCTGGGTAAGGGTTTTGGAGACAGTGAGGGCTCTGGGTATGGGTTTTGTAGACAGTCAGAGCTCTGGGTATGCGTTTTGTAGACAGTGAGAGCTCTGGGTATGGGTTTTGTTGACAGTGAGGGCTCTGGGTGTGGGATTTAGAGACAGCGAGGACTCTGGCTATGGGTTTTCTAGACAGTGAGAGCTCTGGGTATGGGTATTGGAGACAGTGAGGGCTCTGGGTGTAGGTATTGGAGACAGTGAGGGCTCTGGGTGTAGGTATTGGAGACAGTGAGGACTCTGGGTGTGGGTGTGGTAGACAGCGAGGACTCTGGGTGTGGGTATTGGAGACAGTGAGGGCTCTGGGTGTGGGTTTTGGAGACAGTGAGGGCTCTGGGTGTGGGTATTGGAGACAGTGAGGACTCTGGGTGTGGGTTCTGGAGATAGTGAGGGCTCTGGGTGTGGGTTTTGGAGACAGTGAGGGCTCTGGGTGTCGGTATTGGAGACAGTGAGGGCTCTGTGTATGGGTTTTGGAGACAGTGAGGGCTCTGGGTGTGGGTATTGGAGACAGTGAGGGCTCTGGGTGTAGGTATTGGAGACAGTGAGGACTCTGGGTGTAGGTATTGGAGACAGTGAGGACTCTGGGTGTGGGTATTGGAGACAGTGAGGGCTCTGGGTGTGGGTATTGGAGACAGTGAGGACTCTGGGTGTGGGTATTGGAGACAGTGAGGGCTCTGGGTGTGGGTATTGGAGACAGTGAGGACTCTGGGTGTAGGTATTGGAGACAGAGAGGACTCTGGGTGTAGGTATTGGAGACAGTGAGGACTCTGGGTGTGGGTATTGGAGACAGTGAGGGCTCTGGGTGTGGGTATTGGAGACAGTGAGGGCTCTGGGTGTGGGTATTGGAGACAGTGAGGACTCTGGGTGTGGGGTTTGCAGACAGTGAGGGCTCTGGGTGTGGGGTTTGGAGACAGTGAGGGCTCTGAGTGTGGGTTTTGGAGACAGTGAGGACTCTGGGTGTGGGTATTGGAGAAAGTGAAGGCTCTGGGTGTGGGTTTTGGAGACAGTGAGGGCTCTGAGTGTGGGTTTTGGAGACAGTGAGGGCTCTGAGTGTGGGTTTTGGAGACAGTGAGGACTCTGGGTGTGGGTTTTGGAGATCGTGAGGACTCTGGGTGTGGATATTGGAGACAGTGAGGGCTCTGGGTGTGGGTATTGTAGACAGTGAGAGCTCTGGATGTGGGTTTTGGAGACAGTGAGGGCTCTGGCTATGGGTTTTGTAGACAGTGAGAGCTCTGGGTATGGGTTTTGTAGACAGTGACAGCTCTGCTTATGGGTATTGGAGACAGTGAGGGCTCTGGGTGTAGGTATTGGAGACAGTGAGGACTCTGGGTGTGGGTATTGGAGACAGTGAGGGCTCTGGGTGTGGGTATTGGAGACAGTGAGGGCTCTGGGTGTAGGTATTGGAGACAGTGAGGACTCTGGGTGTGGGTGTGGTAGACAGCGAGGACTCTGGGTGTGGGTATTGGAGACAGTGAGGGCTCTGGGTGTGGGTTTTGGAGACAGTGAGGGCTCTGGGTGTGGGTATTGGAGACAGTGAGGACTCTGGGTGTGGGTTCAGGAGACAGTGAGGGCTCTGGGTGTGGGTTTTGGAGACAGTGAAGGCTCTGGGTGTGGGTATTGGAGACAGTGAGGGCTCTGTGTATGGGTTTTGGAGACAGTGAGGACTCTGGGTATGGATTCTGGAGACAGCGAGGATTCTGGGTTTGGGTATTGTAGGCAGTGAGGGCTCTGGGTGTGGGTTCTGGAGACAGTGAGGGCTCTGGGTGTGGGTTTTGGAGACAGTGAGGGCTCTGGGTGTGGGTATTGGAGAAAGTGAGGGCTCTGTGTATGGGTTTTGGAGACAGTGAGGGCTCTGGGTGTGGGTATTGGAGACAGTGAGGGCTCTGGGTGTAGGTATTGGAGACAGTGAGGACTCTGGGTGTAGGTATTGGAGACAGTGAGGACTCTGGGTGTGGGTATTGGAGACAGTGAGGGCTCTGGGTGTGGGTATTGGAGACAGTGAGGACTCTGGGTGTGGGTATTGGAGACAGTGAGGGCTCTGGGTGTGGGTATTGGATACAGTGAGGACTCTGGGTGTAGGTATTGGAGACAGAGAGGACTCTGGGTGTAGGTATTGGAGACAGTGAGGACTCTGGGTGTGGGTATTGGAGACAGTGAGGGCTCTGGGTGTGGGTATTGGAGACAGTGAGGTCTCTGGGTGTGGGTATTGGAGACAGTGAGGACTCTGGGTGTGGGGTTTGCAGACAGTGAGGGCTCTGGGTGTGGGGTTTGGAGACAGTGAGGGCTCTGAGTGTGGGTTTTGGAGACAGTGAGGACTCTGGGTGTGGGTATTGGAGAAAGTGAGGGCTCTGGGTGTGGGTTTTGGAGACAGTGAGGGCTCTGAGTGTGGGTTTTGGAGACAGTGAGGGCTCTGAGTGTGGGTTTTGGCGACAGTGAGGACTCTGGGTGTGGGTTTTGGAGATCGTGAGGACTCTGGGTGTGGGTATTGGAGACAGTGAGGGCTCTGGGTGTGGGTTTTGGAGACAGTGAGGACTCTGGGTGTGGATATTGGAGACAGTGAGGGCTCTGGGTGTGGGTATTGTAGACAGTGAGAGCTCTGGATGTGGGTTTTGGAGACAGTGAGGGCTCTGGCTATGGGTTTTGTAGACAGTGAGAGCTCTGGGTATGGGTTTTGTAGACAGTGAGAGCTCTGGGTATGGGTATTGGAGACAGTGAGGGCTCTGGGTGTAGGTATTGGAGACAGTGAGGACTCTGGGTGTGGGTATTGGAGACAGTGAGGGCTCTGGGTGTGGGTATTGGAGACAGTGAGGGCTCTGGGTGTAGGTATTGGAGACAGTGAGGACTCTGGGTGTGGGTGTGGTAGACAGCGAGGACTCTGGGTGTGGGTATTGGAGACAGTGAGGGCTCTGGGTGTGGGTTTTGGAGACAGTGAGGGCTCTGGGTGTGGGTATTGGAGACAGTGAGGACTCTGGGTGTGGGTTCTGGAGACAGTGAGGGCTCTGGGTGTGGGTTTTGGAGACAGTGAAGGCTCTGGGTGTGGGTATTGGAGACAGTGAGGGCTCTGTGTATGGGTTTTGGAGACAGTGAGGACTCTGGGTATGGGTTCTGGAGACAGCGAGGACTCTGGGTTTGGGTATTGTAGACAGTGAGGGCTCTGGGTTTGGGTTCTGGAGACAGTGAGGGCTCTGGGTGTGGGTTTTGGAGACAGTGAGGGCTCTGGGTGTGGGTATTGGAGAAAGTGAGGGCTCTGTGTATGGGTTTTGGAGACAGTGAGGGCTCTGGGTGTGGGTATTGGAGACAGTGAGGGCTCTGGGTGTAGGTATTGGAGACAGTGAGGACTCTGGGTGTAGGTATTGGAGACAGTGAGGACTCTGGGTGTGGGTATTGGAGACAGTGAGGGCTCTGGGTGTGGGTATTGGAGACAGTGAGGACTCTGGGTGTGGGTATTGGAGACAGTGAGGGCTCTGGGTGTGGGTATTGGATACAGTGAGGACTCTGGGTGTAGGTATTGGAGACAGAGAGGACTCTGGGTGTAGGTATTGGAGACAGTGAGGACTCTGGGTGTGGGTATTGGAGACAGTGAGGGCTCTGGGTGTGGGTATTGGAGACAGTGAGGGCTCTGGGTGTGGGTATTGGAGACAGTGAGGACTCTGGGTGTGGGGTTTGCAGACAGTGAGGGCTCTGGGTGTGGGGTTTGGAGACAGTGAGGGCTCTGAGTGTGGGTTTTGGAGACAGTGAGGACTCTGGGTGTGGGTATTGGAGAAAGTGAGGGCTCTGGGTGTGGGTTTTGGAGACAGTGAGGGCTCTGAGTGTGGGTTTTGGAGACAGTGAGGGCTCTGAGTGTGGGTTTTGGAGACAGTGAGGACTCTGGGTGTGGGTTTTGGAGACAGTGAGGGCTCTGGGTGTGGGTTTTGGAGACAGTGAGGACTCTGGGTGTGGGTATTGGAGACAGTGAGGGCTCTGGTTGTGGGCTTTGGAGACAGTGAGGGCTCTGGGTGTGGGTATTGGAAACAGAGGTCTCTGGGTATGGGTATTGTAGACAGTGAGAGCTCTGGGTATGGGTTTTGGAGACAGTGAGGGCTCTGGGTATGGGTTTTGTAGACAGTGAGAGCTCTGGGTATGGGTTTTGTAGACAGTGAGAGCTCTGGGTATGGGTTTTGTTGACAGTGAGGGCTCTTTTTGTGGGATTTAGAGACAGCGAGGACTCTGGGTGTGGGTATTGTAGACAGTGAGAGCTCTGGGTATGGGTTTTGTAGACAGTGAGAGCTCTGGGTATGGGTTTTGGAGACAGGGCTCTGGGTGTGGGTATTGGAGACAGTGAGGGCTCTGGGTGTGGATGTGGGAGACAGTGAGGGCTCTGGGTGTGGGTATTGGAGACAGTGAGGCTCTGGGTGTGGATGTGGGTGACAGTGAGGACTCTGGGTGTGGATGTGGTAGACAGCGAGGACTCTGGGTGTGGGTATTGGAGACAGTGAGGCTCTGGGTGTCGGTTTTGGAGACAGTGAGGACTCTGGGTGTGGGTGTGGTAGACAGCGAGGACTCTGGTTGTGGGTATTGGAGACAGTGAGGGCTCTGGGTGTGGGTTTTGGAGACAGTGAGGGCTCTGGGTGTGGGTATTGGAGACAGTGAGTACTCTGGGTGTGGGTTCTGGAGTCAGTGAGGGCTCTGGGTGTGGGTTTTGGAGACAGTGAGTGCTCTGGGTGTGGGTATTGGAGACAGTGAGGGCTCTGTGTATGGGTTTTTGAGACAGTGAGGACTCTGGGTATGGGTTCTGGAGACTTTGAGGGCTCTGGGTGTGGGTTTTGGAGACAGTGAGGGCTCTGGGTGTGGATATTGGAGACAGTGAGGGCTCTGGGTGTGGGTATTGTAGACAGTGAGAGCTCTGGATGTGGGTTTTGGAGACAGTGAGGGCTCTGGCTATGGGTTTTGTAGACAGTGAGAGCTCTGGGTATGGGTTTTGTAGACAGTGACAGCTCTGCTTATGGGTATTGGAGACAGTGAGGGCTCTGGGTGTAGGTATTGGAGACAGTGAGGACTCTGGGTGTGGGTATTGGAGACAGTGAGGGCTCTGGGTGTGGGTATTGGAGACAGTGAGGGCTCTGGGTGTAGGTATTGGAGACAGTGAGGACTCTGGGTGTGGGTGTGGTAGACAGCGAGGACTCTGGGTGTGGGTATTGGAGACAGTGAGGGCTCTGGGTGTGGGTTTTGGAGACAGTGAGGGCTCTGGGTGTGGGTATTGGAGACAGTGAGGACTCTGGGTGTGGGTTCAGGAGACAGTGAGGGCTCTGGGTGTGGGTTTTGGAGACAGTGAAGGCTCTGGGTGTGGGTATTGGAGACAGTGAGGGCTCTGTGTATGGGTTTTGGAGACAGTGAGGACTCTGGGTATGGATTCTGGAGACAGCGAGGATTCTGGGTTTGGGTATTGTAGGCAGTGAGGGCTCTGGGTGTGGGTTCTGGAGACAGTGAGGGCTCTGGGTGTGGGTTTTGGAGACAGTGAGGGCTCTGGGTGTGGGTATTGGAGAAAGTGAGGGCTCTGTGTATGGGTTTTGGAGACAGTGAGGGCTCTGGGTGTGGGTATTGGAGACAGTGAGGGCTCTGGGTGTAGGTATTGGAGACAGTGAGGACTCTGGGTGTAGGTATTGGAGACAGTGAGGACTCTGGGTGTGGGTATTGGAGACAGTGAGGGCTCTGGGTGTGGGTATTGGAGACAGTGAGGACTCTGGGTGTGGGTATTGGAGACAGTGAGGGCTCTGGGTGTGGGTATTGGATACAGTGAGGACTCTGGGTGTAGGTATTGGAGACAGAGAGGACTCTGGGTGTAGGTATTGGAGACAGTGAGGACTCTGGGTGTGGGTATTGGAGACAGTGAGGGCTCTGGGTGTGGGTATTGGAGACAGTGAGGTCTCTGGGTGTGGGTATTGGAGACAGTGAGGACTCTGGGTGTGGGGTTTGCAGACAGTGAGGGCTCTGGGTGTGGGGTTTGGAGACAGTGAGGGCTCTGAGTGTGGGTTTTGGAGACAGTGAGGACTCTGGGTGTGGGTATTGGAGAAAGTGAGGGCTCTGGGTGTGGGTTTTGGAGACAGTGAGGGCTCTGAGTGTGGGTTTTGGAGACAGTGAGGGCTCTGAGTGTGGGTTTTGGCGACAGTGAGGACTCTGGGTGTGGGTTTTGGAGATCGTGAGGACTCTGGGTGTGGGTATTGGAGACAGTGAGGGCTCTGGGTGTGGGTTTTGGAGACAGTGAGGACTCTGGGTGTGGATATTGGAGACAGTGAGGGCTCTGGGTGTGGGTATTGTAGACAGTGAGAGCTCTGGATGTGGGTTTTGGAGACAGTGAGGGCTCTGGCTATGGGTTTTGTAGACAGTGAGAGCTCTGGGTATGGGTTTTGTAGACAGTGAGAGCTCTGGGTATGGGTATTGGAGACAGTGAGGGCTCTGGGTGTAGGTATTGGAGACAGTGAGGACTCTGGGTGTGGGTATTGGAGACAGTGAGGGCTCTGGGTGTGGGTATTGGAGACAGTGAGGGCTCTGGGTGTAGGTATTGGAGACAGTGAGGACTCTGGGTGTGGGTGTGGTAGACAGCGAGGACTCTGGGTGTGGGTATTGGAGACAGTGAGGGCTCTGGGTGTGGGTTTTGGAGACAGTGAGGGCTCTGGGTGTGGGTATTGGAGACAGTGAGGACTCTGGGTGTGGGTTCTGGAGACAGTGAGGGCTCTGGGTGTGGGTTTTGGAGACAGTGAAGGCTCTGGGTGTGGGTATTGGAGACAGTGAGGGCTCTGTGTATGGGTTTTGGAGACAGTGAGGACTCTGGGTATGGGTTCTGGAGACAGCGAGGACTCTGGGTTTGGGTATTGTAGACAGTGAGGGCTCTGGGTTTGGGTTCTGGAGACAGTGAGGGCTCTGGGTGTGGGTTTTGGAGACAGTGAGGGCTCTGGGTGTGGGTATTGGAGAAAGTGAGGGCTCTGTGTATGGGTTTTGGAGACAGTGAGGGCTCTGGGTGTGGGTATTGGAGACAGTGAGGGCTCTGGGTGTAGGTATTGGAGACAGTGAGGACTCTGGGTGTAGGTATTGGAGACAGTGAGGACTCTGGGTGTGGGTATTGGAGACAGTGAGGGCTCTGGGTGTGGGTATTGGAGACAGTGAGGACTCTGGGTGTGGGTATTGGAGACAGTGAGGGCTCTGGGTGTGGGTATTGGATACAGTGAGGACTCTGGGTGTAGGTATTGGAGACAGAGAGGACTCTGGGTGTAGGTATTGGAGACAGTGAGGACTCTGGGTGTGGGTATTGGAGACAGTGAGGGCTCTGGGTGTGGGTATTGGAGACAGTGAGGGCTCTGGGTGTGGGTATTGGAGACAGTGAGGACTCTGGGTGTGGGGTTTGCAGACAGTGAGGGCTCTGGGTGTGGGGTTTGGAGACAGTGAGGGCTCTGAGTGTGGGTTTTGGAGACAGTGAGGACTCTGGGTGTGGGTATTGGAGAAAGTGAGGGCTCTGGGTGTGGGTTTTGGAGACAGTGAGGGCTCTGAGTGTGGGTTTTGGAGACAGTGAGGGCTCTGAGTGTGGGTTTTGGAGACAGTGAGGACTCTGGGTGTGGGTTTTGGAGACAGTGAGGGCTCTGGGTGTGGGTTTTGGAGACAGTGAGGACTCTGGGTGTGGGTATTGGAGACAGTGAGGGCTCTGGTTGTGGGCTTTGGAGACAGTGAGGGCTCTGGGTGTGGGTATTGGAAACAGAGGTCTCTGGGTATGGGTATTGTAGACAGTGAGAGCTCTGGGTATGGGTTTTGGAGACAGTGAGGGCTCTGGGTATGGGTTTTGTAGACAGTGAGAGCTCTGGGTATGGGTTTTGTAGACAGTGAGAGCTCTGGGTATGGGTTTTGTTGACAGTGAGGGCTCTTTTTGTGGGATTTAGAGACAGCGAGGACTCTGGGTGTGGGTATTGTAGACAGTGAGAGCTCTGGGTATGGGTTTTGTAGACAGTGAGAGCTCTGGGTATGGGTTTTGGAGACAGGGCTCTGGGTGTGGGTATTGGAGACAGTGAGGGCTCTGGGTGTGGATGTGGGAGACAGTGAGGGCTCTGGGTGTGGGTATTGGAGACAGTGAGGCTCTGGGTGTGGATGTGGGTGACAGTGAGGACTCTGGGTGTGGATGTGGTAGACAGCGAGGACTCTGGGTGTGGGTATTGGAGACAGTGAGGCTCTGGGTGTCGGTTTTGGAGACAGTGAGGACTCTGGGTGTGGGTGTGGTAGACAGCGAGGACTCTGGTTGTGGGTATTGGAGACAGTGAGGGCTCTGGGTGTGGGTTTTGGAGACAGTGAGGGCTCTGGGTGTGGGTATTGGAGACAGTGAGTACTCTGGGTGTGGGTTCTGGAGTCAGTGAGGGCTCTGGGTGTGGGTTTTGGAGACAGTGAGTGCTCTGGGTGTGGGTATTGGAGACAGTGAGGGCTCTGTGTATGGGTTTTTGAGACAGTGAGGACTCTGGGTATGGGTTCTGGAGACTTTGAGGGCTCTGGGTGTGGGTTTTGGAGACAGTGAGGGCTCTGGGTGTGGGTTTTGGATACAGTGAGGGCTCTGGGTGTGGGTATTGGAGACAGTGAGGACTCTGGGTATGGGTATTGGAGACAGTGAGAGCTCTGGGTAAGGGTTTTGGAGACAGTGAGGGCTCTGGGTATGGGTTTTGTAGACAGTGAGAGCTCTGGGTATGGGTTTTGTAGACAGTGAGAGCTCTGGGTATGGGTTTTGTTGACAGTGAGGGCTCTGGGTGTGGGATTTAGAGACAGCGAGGACTCTGGGTTTGGGTATTGTAGACAGTGAGAGCTCTGGATGTGGGTTTTGGAGACAGTGAGGGCTCTGGCTATGGGTTTTGTAGACAGTGAGAGCTCTGGGTATGGGTTTTGTAGACAGTGAGAGCTCTGGGTATGGGTATTGGAGACAGTGAGGGCTCTGGGTGTAGGTATTGGAGACAGTGAGGACTCTTGGTGTGGGTATTGGAGACAGTGAGGGCTCTGGGTGTGGGTATTGGAGACAGTGAGGGCTCTGGGTGTAGGTATTGGAGACAGTGAGGACTCTGGGTGTGGGTGTGGTAGACAGCGAGGACTCTGGGTGTGGGTATTGGAGACAGTGAGGGCTCTGGGTGTGGGTTTTGGAGACAGTGAGGGCTCTGGGTGTGGGTATTGGAGACAGTGAGGACTCTGGGTGTGGGTTCTGGAGACAGTGAGGGCTCTGGGTGTGGGTTTTGGAGACAGTGAGGGCTCTGGGTGTGGGTATTGGAGACAGTGAGGGCTCTGTGTATGGGTTTTGGAGACAGTGAGGGCTCTGGGTGTGGGTATTGGAGACAGTGAGGGCTCTGGGTGTAGGTATTGGAGACAGTGAGGACTCTGGGTGTAGGTATTGGAGACAGTGAGGACTCTGGGTGTGGGTATTGGAGACAGTGAGGGCTCTGGGTGTAGGTATTGGAGACAGTGAGGACTCTGGGTGTGGGGATTGGAGACAGTGAGGGCTCTGGGTGTGGGTATTGGAGACAGTGAGGACTCTGGGTGTAGGTACTGGAGACAGAGAGGACTCTGGGTGTAGGTATTGGAGACAGTGAGGACTCTGGGTGTGGGTATTGGAGACAGTGAGGGCTCTGGGTGTGGGTATTGGAGACAGTGAGGGCTCTGGGTGTGGGTATTGGAGACAGTGAGGACTCTGGGTGTGGGGTTTGCAGACAGTGAGGGCTCTGGGTGTGGGGTTTGGAGACAGTGAGGGCTCTGAGTGTGGGTTTTGGAGACAGTGAGGACTCTGGGTGTGGGTATTGGAGAAAGTGAGGGCTCTCGGTGTGGGTTTTGGAGACAGTGAGGGCTCTGAGTGTGGGTTTTGGAGACAGTGAGGACTCTGGGTGTGGGTTTTGGAGATCGTGAGGACTCTGGGTGTGGGTATTGGAGACAGTGAGGGCTCTGGGTGTGGGTTTTGGAGACAGTGAGGACTCTGGGTGTGGATATTGGAGACAGTGAGGGCTCTGGGTGTGGGTATTGTAGACAGTGAGAGCTCTGGATGTGGGTTTTGGAGACAGTGAGGGCTCTGGCTATGGGTTTTGTAGACAGTGAGAGCTCTGGGTATGGGTTTTGTAGACAGTGAGAGCTCTGGGTATGGGTATTGGAGACAGTGAGGGCTCTGGGTGTAGGTATTGGAGACAGTGAGGACTCTGGGTGTGGGTATTGGAGACAGTGAGGGCTCTGTGTATGGGTTTTGGAGACAGTGAGGGCTCTGGGTGTGGGTATTGGAGACAGTGAGGGCTCTGGGTGTAGGTATTGGAGACAGTGAGGACTCTGGGTGTAGGTATTGGAGACAGTGAGGACTCTGGGTGTGGGTATTGGAGACAGTGAGGGCTCTGGGTGTGGGTATTGGAGACAGTGAGGACTCTGGGTGTGGGTATTGGAGACAGTGAGGGCTCTGGGTGTGGGTATTGGAGACAGTGAGGACTCTGGGTGTAGGTATTGGAGACAGAGAGGACTCTGGGTGTAGGTATTGGAGACAGTGAGGACTCTGGGTGTGGGTATTGGAGACAGTGAGGGCTCTGGGTGTGGGTATTGGAGACAGTGAGGGCTCTGGGTGTGGGTATTGGAGACAGTGAGGACTCTGGGTGTGGGGTTTGCAGACAGTGAGGGCTCTGGGTGTGGGGTTTGGAGACAGTGAGGGCTCTGAGTGTGGGTTTTGGAGACAGTGAGGACTCTGGGTGTGGGTATTGGAGAAAGTGAGGGCTCTGGGTGTGGGTTTTGGAGACAGTGAGGGCTCTGAGTGTGGGTTTTGGAGACAGTGAGGGCTCTGAGTGTGGGTTTTGGAGACAGTGAGGACTCTGGGTGTGGGTTTTGGAGATCGTGAGGACTCTGGGTGTGGGTATTGGAGACAGTGAGTGCTCTGGGTGTGGGTTTTGGAGACAGTGAGGACTCTGGGTGTGGATATTGGAGACAGTGAGGGCTCTGGGTGTGGGTATTGTAGACAGTGAGAGCTCTGGATGTGGGTTTTGGAGACAGTGAGGGCTCTGGCTATGGGTTTTGTAGACAGTGAGAGCTCTGGGTATGGGTTTTGTAGACAGTGAGAGCTCTGGGTATGGGTATTGGAGACAGTGAGGGCTCTGGGTGTAGGTATTGGAGACAGTGAGGACTCTGGGTGTGGGTATTGGAGACAGTGAGGGCTCTGGGTGTGGGTATTGGAGACAGTGAGGGCTCTGGGTGTAGGTATTGGAGACAGTGAGGACTCTGGGTGTGGGTGTGGTAGACAGCGAGGACTCTGGGTGTGGGTATTGGAGACAGTGAGGGCTCTGGGTGTGGGTTTTGGAGACAGTGAGGGCTCTGGGTGTGGGTATTGGAGACAGTGAGGACTCTGGGTGTGGGTTCTGGAGACAGTGAGGGCTCTGGGTGTGGGTTTTGGAGACAGTGAGGGCTCTGGGTGTGGGTATTGGAGACAGTGAGGGCTCTGTGTATGGGTTTTGGAGACAGTGAGGACTCTGGGTATGGGTTCTGGAGACAGCGAGGACTCTGGGTTTGGGTATTGTAGACAGTGAGGGCTCTGGGTGTGGGTTCTGGAGACAGTGAGGGCTCTGGGTGTGGGTTTTGGAGACAGTGAGGGCTCTGGGTGTGGGTATTGGAGAAAGTGAGGGCTCTGTGTATGGGTTTTGGAGACAGTGAGGGCTCTGGGTGTGGGTATTGGAGACAGTGAGGGCTCTGGGTGTAGGTATTGGAGACAGTGAGGACTCTGGGTGTAGGTATTGGAGACAGTGAGGACTCTGGGTGTGGGTATTGGAGACAGTGAGGGCTCTGGGTGTGGGTATTGGAGACAGTGAGGACTCTGGGTGTGGGTATTGGAGACAGTGAGGGCTCTGGGTGTGGGTATTGGATACAGTGAGGACTCTGGGTGTAGGTATTGGAGACAGAGAGGACTCTGGGTGTTGGTATTGGAGACAGTGAGGACTCTGGGTGTGGGTATTGGAGACAGTGAGGGCTCTGGGTGTGGGTATTGGAGACAGCGAGGGCTCTGGGTGTGGGTATTGGAGACAGTGAGGACTCTGGGTGTGGGGTTTGCAGACAGTGAGGGCTCTGGGTGTGGGGTTTGGAGACAGTGAGGGCTCTGAGTGTGGGTTTTGGAGACAGTGAGGTCTCTGGGTGTGGGTATTGGAGAAAGTGAGGGCTCTGGGTGTGGGTTTTGGAGACAGTGAGGGCTCTGAGTGTGGGTTTTGGAGACAGTGAGGGCTCTGAGTGTGGATTTTGGAGACAGTGAGGACTCTGGGTGTGGGTTTTGGAGATAGTGAGGACTCTGGGTGTGGGTATTGGAGACAGTGAGGGCTCTGGGTGTGGGTTTTGGAGACAGTGAGGACTCTGGGTGTGGATATTGGAGACAGTGAGGGCTCTGGGTGTGGGTATTGGAGACAGTGAGGGCTCTGGGTGTGGGTTTTGGAGACAGTGAGGGCTCTGGGTGTAGCATTTGGAGACAGTGAGGACTCTGGGTGTGGGTTTTGGAGACAGTGAGGACTCTGGGTGTGGGTATTGGAGACAGTGAGAACTCTGGGTGTGGGTATTGGAGACAGTGAGGGCTCTGGGTGTGGGTTTTGGAGACAGTGAG
Source organism: Heterodontus francisci (assembly GCF_036365525.1). Classification (NCBI taxonomy): domain Eukaryota; kingdom Metazoa; phylum Chordata; class Chondrichthyes; order Heterodontiformes; family Heterodontidae; genus Heterodontus; species Heterodontus francisci. The sequence goes on from NW_027140673.1 coordinate 37,936, forward strand.
GACTCTGAGTGTGGGTATTGGAGACAGTGAGGGCTCTGGGTGTTTGGTATTGGAGACAGTGAGGGCTCTGGGTGTGGGTTTTGGAGACAGTGAGGGCTCTGGTTCTGGGTTTTGGAGACAGTGAGGGCTCTGGGTGTGGGTATTGGAGACAGTGAGGGCTCTGGGTGTGGATGTGGGAGACAGTGAGGGATCTGGGTGTGGATGTGGGTGACAGTGAGGACTCTGGGCGTGGATGTGGTAGACAGCGAGGACTCTGGGTGTGGGTATTGGAGACAGTGAGGCTCTGGGTGTGGGTTTTGGAGACAGTGAGGACTCTGGGTGTGGGTGTGGTAGACAGCGAGGACTCTGGGTGTGGGTATTGGAGACAGTGAGGGCTCTGGGTGTGGGTTTTGGAGACAGTGAGGGCTCTGGTTGTGGGTATTGGAGACAGTGAGGACTCTGGGTGTGGGTTCTGGAGACAGTGAGGGCTCTTGGTGTGGGTATTGGAGACAGTGAGGGCTCTGGGTGTGGGTATTGGAGACAGTGAGGGCTCTGGGTGTGGGTTTTGGAGACAGTGAGGGCTCTGGTTCTGGGTTTTGGAGACAGTGAGGGCTCTGGGTGTGGGTATTGGAGACAGTGAGGGCTCTGGGTGTGGATGTGGGAGACAGTGAGGGCTCTGGGTGTGGATGTGGGTGACAGTGAGGACTCTGGGTGTGGATGTGGTCGACAGCGAGGACTCTGGGTGTGGGTATTGGAGACAGTGAGGCTCTGGGTGTGGGTTTTGGAGACACTGAGGACTCTGGGTGTGGGTGTGGTAGACAACGAGGACTCTGGGTGTGGGTATTGGAGACAGTGAGGGCTCTGGGTGTGGGTTTTGGAGACAGTGAGGGCTCTGGGTGTGGGTATTGGAGACAGTGAGGACTCTGGGTGTGGGTTCTGGAGACAGTGAGGGCTCTGGGTGTGGGTTTTGGAGACAGTGAGGGCTCTGGGTGTGGGTATTGGAGACTGAGGGCTCTGTGTATGGGTTTTGGAGACAGTGAGGACTCTGGGTATGGGTTCTGGAGACAGCGAGGACTCTGGGTTTGGGTATTGTAGACAGTGAGGGCTCTGGGTGTGGGTATTGGAGACAGTGAGGGCTCTGGGTGTGGCTTTTGGAGACAGTGAGGACTCTGGGTGTGGGTGTGGTTGACAGCGAGGACTCTGGGTGTGGGTTTTGGAGACAGTGAGGGCTCTGGGTGTTGGTATTGGAGACAGTGAGGGCTCTGGTTCTGGATTTTGGAGACAGTGAGGGCTCTGGGTGTGGGTATTGGAGACAGTGAGGGCTCTGGGTGTGGATGTGGGAGACAGTGAGGGCTCTGGGTGTGGATGTGGGTGACAGTGAGGACTCTGGGTGTGGATGTGGTAGACAGCGAGGACTCTGGGTGTGGGTATTGGAGACAGTGAGGCTCTGGGTGTGGGTTTTGGAGACAGTGAGGACTCTGGGTGTGGGTGTGGTAGACAGCGAGGACTCTGGGTGTGGGTATTGGAGACAGTGAGGGCTCTGGGTGTGGGTTTTGGAGACAGTGAGGGCTCTGGGTGTGGGTTTTGGAGACAGTGAGGGCTCTGGGTGTGGGTTTTGACGACAGTGTGGACTCTGGGTGTGGGTATTGGAGACAGTGAGGGCTCTGGTTGTGGGTTTTGGAGACAGTGAGGGCTCTGGGTGTGGGTATTGGAAACAGACGTCTCTGGGTATGGGTATTGTAGACAGTGAGAGCTCCGGGTATGGGTTTTGGAGACAGTGAGGGCTCTGGGTATGGGTTTTGTAGACAGTGAGAGCTCTGGGTATGGGTTTTGTAGACAGTGAGAGCTCTGGGTATGGGTTTTGTTGACAGTGAGGGCTCTTTTTGTGGGATTTAGAGACAGCGAGGACTCTGGGTGTGGGTATTGTAGACAGTGAGAGCTCTGGGTATGGGTTTTGGAGACAGTGAGGGCTCTGGGTATGGGTTTTGTAGACAGTGAGAGCTTTGGGTATGAGTTTTGGAGACAGTGAGGGCTCTGGGTGTGGGTATTGGAGACAGTGAGGGCTCTGGGTGTGGATGTGGGAGACAGTGAGGGCTCTGGGTGTGGATGTGGGTGACAGTGAGGACTCTGGGTGTGGATGTGGTAGACAGCGAGGACTCTGGGTGTGGGTATTGGAGACAGTGAGGCTCTGGGTGTGGGTGTGGTAGACAGCGAGGACTCTGGTTGTGGGTATTGGAGACAGTGAGGGCTCTGGGTGCGGGTTTTGGAGACTGTGAGGGCTCTGGGTGTGGGTATTGGAGACAGTGAGTGCTCTGGGTGTGGGTTCTGGAGACAGTGAGGGCTCTGGGTGTGGGTTTTTGAGACAGTGAGGGCTCTGGGTGTGGGTATTGGAGACAGTGAGGGCTCTGTGTATGGGTTTTGGAGACAGTGAGGACTCTGGGTATGGGTTCTGGAGACAGTGAGGGCTCTGGGCGTGGGTTTTGGAGACAGTGAGGGCTCTGGGTGTGGGTTTTGGATCCAGTGAGGGCTCTGGGTGTGGGTATTGGAGACAGTGAGGACTCTGGGTATGGGTATTGGAGACAGTGAGAGCTCTGGGTAAGGGTTTTGGAGACAGTGAGGGCTCTGGGTATGGGTTTTGTAGACAGTGAGAGCTCTGGGTATGGGTTTTGTAGACAGTGAGAGCTCTGGGTATGGGTTTTGTTGACAGTGAGGGCTCTGGGTGTGGGATTTAGAGACAGCGAGGACTCTGGGTTTGGGTATTGTAGACAGTGAGAGCTCTGGATGTGGGTTTTGGAGACAGTGAGGGCTCTGGCTATGGGTTTTGTAGACAGTGAGAGCTCTGGGTATGGGTTTTGTCGACAGTGAGAGCTCTGGGTATGGGTATTGGAGACAGTGAGGGCTCTGGGTGTAGGTATTGGAGACAGTGAGGACTCTGGGTGTAGGTATTGGAGACAGTGAGGACTCTGGGTGTGGGTATTGGAGACAGTGAGGGCTCTGGGTGTGGGTATTGGAGACAGTGAGGGCTCTGGGTGTGGGTATTGGAGACAGTGAGGACTCTGGGTGTAGGTATTGGAGACAGAGAGGACTCTGGGTGTAGGTATTGGAGACAGTGAGGACTCTGGGTGTGGGTATTGGAGACAGTGAGGGCTCTGGGTGTGGGTATTGGAGACAGTGAGGGCTCTGGGTGTGGGTATTGGAGACAGTGAGGACTCTGGGTGTGGGGTTTGCAGACAGTGAGGGCTCTGGGTGTGGGGTTTGGAGACAGTGAGGGCTCTGAGTGTGGGTTTTGGAGACAGTGAGGACTCTGGGTGTGGGTATTGGAGAAAGTGAGGGCTCTGGGTGTGGGTTTTGGAGACAGTGAGGGCTCTGAGTGTGGGTTTTGGAGACAGTGAGGGCTCTGAGTGTGGGTTTTGGAGACAGTGAGGAGTCTGGGTGTGGGTTTTGGAGATCGTGAGGACTCTGGGTGTGGGTATTGGAGACAGTGAGTGCTCTGGGTGTGGGTTTTGGAGACAGTGAGGACTCTGGGTGTGGATATTGGAGACAGTGAGGGCTCTGGGTGTGGGTATTGTAGACAGTGAGAGCTCTGGATGTGGGTTTTGGAGACAGTGAGGGTTCTGGCTATGGGTTTTGTAGACAGTGAGAGCTCTGGGTATGGGTATTGGAGACAGTGAGGGCTCTGGGTGTAGGTATTGGAGACAGTGAGGACTCTGGGTGTGGGTATTGGAGACAGTGAGGGCTCTGGGTGTGGGTATTGGAGACAGTGAGGGCTCTGGGTGTAGGTATTGGAGACAGTGAGGACTCTGGGTGTGGGTGTGGTAGACAGCGAGGACTCTGGGTGTGGGTATTGGAGACAGTGAGGGCTCTGGGTGTGGGTTTTGGAGACAGTGAGGGCTCTGGGTGTGGGTATTGGAGACAGTGAGGACTCTGGGTGTGGATTCTGGAGACAGTGAGGGCTCTGGGTGTGGGTTTTGGAGACAGTGAGGGCTCTGGGTGTGGGTATTGGAGACAGTGAGGGCTCTGTGTATGGGTTTTGGAGACAGTGAGGACTCTGGGTTTGGGTATTGTAGACAGTGAGGGCTCTGGGTGTGGGTTCTGGAGACAGTGAGGGCTCTGGGTGTGGGTTTTGGAGACAGTGAGGGCTCTGGGTGTGGGTATTGGAGAAAGTGAGGGCTCTGTGTATGGGTTTTGGAGACAGTGAGGGCTCTGGGTGTGGGTATTGGAGACAGTGAGGGCTCTGGGTGTAGGTATTGGAGACAGTGAGGATTCTGGGTGTAGGTATTGGAGACAGTGAGGACTCTGGGTGTGGGTATTGGAGACAGTGAGGGCTCTGGGTGTGGGTATTGGAGACAGTGAGGGCTCTGGGTGTGGGTATTGGAGACAGTGAGGGCTCTGGGTGTGGGTATTGGAGACAGTGAGGACTCTGGGTGTGGGTATTGGAGACAGTGAGGACTCTGGGTGTGGGTATTGGATACAGTGAGGACTCTGGGTGTAGGTATTGGAGACAGAGAGGACTCTGGGTGTAGGTATTGGAGACAGTGAGGACTCTGGGTGTGGGTATTGGAGACAGTGAGGGCTCTGGGTGTGGGTATTGGAGACAGTGAGGGCTCTGGGTGTGGGTATTGGAGACAGTGAGGACTCTGGGTGTGGGGTTTGCAGACAGTGAGGGCTCTGGGTGTGGGGTTTGGAGACAGTGAGGGCTCTGAGTGTGGGTTTTGGAGACAGTGAGGTCTCTGGGTGTGGGTATTGGAGAAAGTGAGGGCTCTGGGTGTGGGTTTTGGAGACAGTGAGGGCTCTGAGTGTGGGTTTTGGAGACAGTGAGGGCTCTGAGTGTGGGTTTTGGAGACAGTGAGGACTCTGGGTGTGGGTTTTGGAGATAGTGAGGACTCTGGATGTGGGTATTGGAGACAGTGAGGGCTCTGGGTGTGGGTTTTGGAGACAGTGAGGACTCTGGGTGTGGATATTGGAGACAGGGAGGGCTCTGGGTGTGGGTATTGGAGACAGTGAGGGCTCTGGGTGTGGGTTTTGGAGACAGTGAGGGCTCTGGGTGTAGCTTTTGGAGACAGTGAGGACTCTGGGTGTGGGGTTTGCAGACAGTGAGGGCTCTGGGTGTGGGGTTTGGAGACAGTGAGGGCTCTGAGTGTGGGTTTTGGAGACAGTGAGGACTCTGGGTGTGGGTATTGGAGAAAGTGAGGGCTCTGGGTGTGGGTTTTGGAGACAGTGAGGGCTCTGAGTGTGGGTTTTGGAGACAGTGAGGGCTCTGAGTGTGGGTTTTGGAGACAGTGAGGACTCTGGGTGTGGGTTTTGGAGATCGTGAGGACTCTGGGTGTGGGTATTGGAGACAGTGAGTGCTCTGGGTGTGGGTTTTGGAGACAGTGAGGACTCTGGGTGTGGATATTGGAGACAGTGAGGGCTCTGGGTGTGGGTATTGTAGACAGTGAGAGCTCTGGATGTGGGTTTTGGAGACAGTGAGGGCTCTGGCTATGGGTTTTGTAGACAGTGAGAGCTCTGGGTATGGGTTTTGTAGACAGTGTGAGCTCTGGGTATGGGTATTGGAGACAGTGAGGGCTCTGGGTGTAGGTATTGGAGACAGTGAGGACTCTGGGTGTGGGTATTGGAGACAGTGAGGGCTCTGGGTGTGGGTATTGGAGACAGTGAGGGCTCTGGGTGTAGGTATTGGAGACAGTGAGGACTCTGGGTGTGGGTGTGGTAGACAGCGAGGACTCTGGGTGTGGGTATTGGAGACAGTGAGGGCTCTGGGTGTGGGTTTTGGAGACAGTGAGGGCTCTGGGTGTGGGTATTGGAGACAGTGAGGACTCTGGGTGTGGATTCTGGAGACAGTGAGGGCTCTGGGTGTGGGTTTTGGAGACAGTGAGGGCTCTGGGTGTGGGTATTGGAGACAGTGAGGGCTCTGTGTATGGGTTTTGGAGACAGTGAGGACTCTGGGTTTGGGTATTGTAGACAGTGAGGGCTCTGGGTGTGGGTTCTGGAGACAGTGAGGGCTCTGGGTGTGGGTTTTGGAGACAGTGAGGGCTCTGGGTGTGGTATTGGAGAAAGTGAGGGCTCTGTGTATGGGTTTTGGAGACAGTGAGGGCTCTGGGTGTGGGTATTGGAGACAGTGAGGGCTCTGGGTGTAGGTATTGGAGACAGTGAGGATTCTGGGTGTAGGTATTGGAGACAGTGAGGACTCTGGGTGTGGGTATTGGAGACAGTGAGGGCTCTGGGTGTGGGTATTGGAGACAGTGAGGACTCTGGGTGTGGGTATTGGAGACAGTGAGGGCTCTGGGTGTGGGTATTGGATACAGTGAGGACTCTGGGTGTAGGTATTGGAGACAGTGAGGACTCTGGGTGTGGGGTTTGCAGACAGTGAGGGCTCTGGGTGTGGGGTTTGGAGACAGTGAGGGCTCTGAGTGTGGGTTTTGGAGACAGTGAGGGCTCTGAGTGTGGGTTTTGGAGACAGTGAGGTCTCTGGGTGTGGGTATTGGAGAAAGTGAGGGCTCTGGGTGTGGGTTTTGGAGACAGTGAGGGCTCTGAGTGTGGGTTTTGGAGACAGTGAGGGCTCTGAGTGTGGGTTTTGGAGACAGTGAGGACTCTGGGTGTGGGTTTTGGAGATAGTGAGGACTCTGGGTGTGGGTATTGGAGACAGTGAGGGCTCTGGGTGTGGGTATTGGAGACAGTGAGGGCTCTGTGTATGGGTTTTGGAGACAGTGAGGACTCTGGGTTTGGGTATTGTAGACAGTGAGGGCTCTGGGTGTGGGTTCTGGAGACAGTGAGGGCTCTGGGTGTGGGTTTTGGAGACAGTGAGGGCTCTGGGTGTGGGTATTGGAGAAAGTGAGGGCTCTGTGTATGGGTTTTGGAGACAGTGAGGGCTCTGGGTGTGGGTATTGGAGACAGTGAGGGCTCTGGGTGTAGGTATTGGAGACAGTGAGGATTCTGGGTGTAGGTATTGGAGACAGTGAGGACTCTGGGTGTGGGTATTGGAGACAGTGAGGGCTCTGGGTGTGGGTATTGGAGACAGTGAGGGCTCTGGGTGTGGGTATTGGAGACAGTGAGGGCTCTGGGTGTGGGTATTGGAGACAGTGAGGACTCTGGGTGTGGGTATTGGAGACAGTGAGGACTCTGGGTGTGGGTATTGGATACAGTGAGGACTCTGGGTGTAGGTATTGGAGACAGAGAGGACTCTGGGTGTAGGTATTGGAGACAGTGAGGACTCTGGGTGTGGGTATTGGAGACAGTGAGGGCTCTGGGTGTGGGTATTGGAGACAGTGAGGGCTCTGGGTGTGGGTATTGGAGACAGTGAGGACTCTGGGTGTGGGGTTTGCAGACAGTGAGGGCTCTGGGTGTGGGGTTTGGAGACAGTGAGGGCTCTGAGTGTGGGTTTTGGAGACAGTGAGGTCTCTGGGTGTGGGTATTGGAGAAAGTGAGGGCTCTGGGTGTGGGTTTTGGAGACAGTGAGGGCTCTGAGTGTGGGTTTTGGAGACAGTGAGGGCTCTGAGTGTGGGTTTTGGAGACAGTGAGGACTCTGGGTGTGGGTTTTGGAGATAGTGAGGACTCTGGATGTGGGTATTGGAGACAGTGAGGGCTCTGGGTGTGGGTTTTGGAGACAGTGAGGACTCTGGGTGTGGATATTGGAGACAGTGAGGGCTCTGGGTGTGGGTATTGGAGACAGTGAGGGCTCTGGGTGTGGGTTTTGGAGACAGTGAGGGCTCTGGGTGTAGCTTTTGGAGACAGTGAGGACTCTGGGTGTGGGGTTTGCAGACAGTGAGGGCTCTGGGTGTGGGGTTTGGAGACAGTGAGGGCTCTGAGTGTGGGTTTTGGAGACAGTGAGGACTCTGGGTGTGGGTATTGGAGAAAGTGAGGGCTCTGGGTGTGGGTTTTGGAGACAGTGAGGGCTCTGAGTGTGGGTTTTGGAGACAGTGAGGGCTCTGAGTGTGGGTTTTGGAGACAGTGAGGACTCTGGGTGTGGGTTTTGGAGATCGTGAGGACTCTGGGTGTGGGTATTGGAGACAGTGAGTGCTCTGGGTGTGGGTTTTGGAGACAGTGAGGACTCTGGGTGTGGATATTGGAGACAGTGAGGGCTCTGGGTGTGGGTATTGTAGACAGTGAGAGCTCTGGATGTGGGTTTTGGAGACAGTGAGGGCTCTGGCTATGGGTTTTGTAGACAGTGAGAGCTCTGGGTATGGGTTTTGTAGACAGTGAGGACTCTGGGTATGGGTATTGGAGACAGTGAGGGCTCTGGGTGTAGGTATTGGAGACAGTGAGGACTCTGGGTGTGGGTATTGGAGACAGTGAGGGCTCTGGGTGTGGGTATTGGAGACAGTGAGGGCTCTGGGTGTAGGTATTGGAGACAGTGAGGACTCTGGGTGTGGGTGTGGTAGACAGCGAGGACTCTGGGTGTGGGTATTGGAGACAGTGAGGGCTCTGGGTGTGGGTTTTGGAGACAGTGAGGGCTCTGGGTGTGGGTATTGGAGACAGTGAGGACTCTGGGTGTGGATTCTGGAGACAGTGAGGGCTCTGGGTGTGGGTTTTGGAGACAGTGAGGGCTCTGGGTGTGGGTATTGGAGACAGTGAGGGCTCTGTGTATGGGTTTTGGAGACAGTGAGGACTCTGGGTTTGGGTATTGTAGACAGTGAGGGCTCTGGGTGTGGGTTCTGGAGACAGTGAGGGCTCTGGGTGTGGGTTTTGGAGACAGTGAGGGCTCTGGGTGTGGGTATTGGAGAAAGTGAGGGCTCTGTGTATGGGTTTTGGAGACAGTGAGGGCTCTGGGTGTGGGTATTGGAGACAGTGAGGGCTCTGGGTGTAGGTATTGGAGACAGTGAGGATTCTGGGTGTAGGTATTGGAGACAGTGAGGACTCTGGGTGTGGGTATTGGAGACAGTGAGGGCTCTGGGTGTGGGTATTGGAGACAGTGAGGACTCTGGGTGTGGGTATTGGAGACAGTGAGGGCTCTGGGTGTGGGTATTGGATACAGTGAGGACTCTGGGTGTAGGTATTGGAGACAGTGAGGACTCTGGGTGTGGGGTTTGCAGACAGTGAGGGCTCTGGGTGTGGGGTTTGGAGACAGTGAGGGCTCTGAGTGTGGGTTTTGGAGACAGTGAGGGCTCTGAGTGTGGGTTTTGGAGACAGTGAGGTCTCTGGGTGTGGGTATTGGAGAAAGTGAGGGCTCTGGGTGTGGGTTTTGGAGACAGTGAGGGCTCTGAGTGTGGGTTTTGGAGACAGTGAGGGCTCTGAGTGTGGGTTTTGGAGACAGTGAGGACTCTGGGTGTGGGTTTTGGAGATAGTGAGGACTCTGGGTGTGGGTATTGGAGACAGTGAGGGCTCTGGGTGTGGGTTTTGGAGACAGTGAGGACTCTGGGTGTGGATATTGGAGACAGTGAGGGCTCTGGGTGTGGGTATTGGAGACAGTGAGGGCTCTGGGTGTGGGTTTTGGAGACAGTGAGGGCTCTGGGTGTAGCTTTTGGAGACAGTGAGGACTCTGGGTGTGGGTTTTGGAGACAGTGAGGACTCTGGGTGTGGGTATTGGAGACAGTGAGAACTCTGGGTGTGGGTATTGGAGACAGTGAGGGCTCTGGGTGTGGGTTTTGGAGACAGTGAGGACTCTGAGTGTGGGTATTGGAGACAGTGAGGGCTCTGGGTGTTTGGTATTGGAGACAGTGAGGGCTCTGGGTGTGGGTTTTGGAGACAGTGAGGGCTCTGGTTCTGGGTTTTGGAGACAGTGAGGGCTCTGGGTGTGGGTATTGGAGACAGTGAGGGCTCTGGGTGTGGATGTGGGAGACAGTGAGGGATCTGGGTGTGGATGTGGGTGACAGTGAGGACTCTGGGCGTGGATGTGGTAGACAGCGAGGACTCTGGGTGTGGGTATTGGAGACAGTGAGGCTCTGGGTGTGGGTTTTGGAGACAGTGAGGACTCTGGGTGTGGGTGTGGTAGACAGCGAGGACTCTGGGTGTGGGTATTGGAGACAGTGAGGGCTCTGGGTGTGGGTTTTGGAGACAGTGAGGGCTCTGGTTGTGGGTATTGGAGACAGTGAGGACTCTGGGTGTGGGTTCTGGAGACAGTGAGGGCTCTTGGTGTGGGTATTGGAGACAGTGAGGGCTCTGGGTGTGGGTATTGGAGACAGTGAGGGCTCTGGGTGTGGGTTTTGGAGACAGTGAGGGCTCTGGTTCTGGGTTTTGGAGACAGTGAGGGCTCTGGGTGTGGGTATTGGAGACAGTGAGGGCTCTGGGTGTGGATGTGGGAGACAGTGAGGGCTCTGGGTGTGGATGTGGGTGACAGTGAGGACTCTGGGTGTGGATGTGGTCGACAGCGAGGACTCTGGGTGTGGGTATTGGAGACAGTGAGGCTCTGGGTGTGGGTTTTGGAGACACTGAGGACTCTGGGTGTGGGTGTGGTAGACAGCGAGGACTCTGGGTGTGGGTTTTGGAGACAGTGAGGACTCTGGGTGTGGGTTTTGGAGATCGTGAGGACATTGGGTGTGGGTATTGGAGACAGTGAGTGCTCTGGGTGTGGGTTTTGGAGACAGTGAGGACTCTGGGTGTGGATATTGGAGACAGTGAGGGCTCTGGGTGTGGGTATTGTAGACAGTGAGAGCTCTGGATGTGGGTTTTGGAGACAGTGAGGGCTCTGGCTATGGGTTTTGTAGACAGTGAGAGCTCTGGGTATGGGTTTTGTAGACAGTGAGAGCTCTGGGTATGGGTATTGGAGACAGTGAGGGCTCTGGGTGTAGGTATTGGAGACAGTGAGGACTCTGGGTGTGGGTATTGGAGACAGTGAGGGCTCTGGGTGTGGGTATTGGAGACAGTGAGGGCTCTGGGTGTAGGTATTGGAGACAGTGAGGACTCTGGGTGTGGGTGTGGTAGACAGCGAGGACTCTGGGTGTGGGTATTGGAGACAGTGAGGGCTCTGGGTGTGGGTTTTGGAGACAGTGAGGGCTCTGGGTGTGGGTATTGGAGACAGTGAGGACTCTGGGTGTGGATTCTGGAGACAGTGAGGGCTCTGGGTGTGGGTTTTGGAGACAGTGAGGGCTCTGGGTGTGGGTATTGGAGACAGTGAGGGCTCTGTGTATGGGTTTTGGAGACAGTGAGGACTCTGGGTTTGGGTATTGTAGACAGTGAGGGCTCTGGGTGTGGGTTCTGGAGACAGTGAGGGCTCTGGGTGTGGGTTTTGGAGACAGTGAGGGCTCTGGGTGTGGGTATTGGAGAAAGTGAGGGCTCTGTGTATGGGTTTTGGAGACAGTGAGGGCTCTGGGTGTGGGTATTGGAGACAGTGAGGGCTCTGGGTGTAGGTATTGGAGACAGTGAGGATTCTGGGTGTAGGTATTGGAGACAGTGAGGACTCTGGGTGTGGGTATTGGAGACAGTGAGGGCTCTGGGTGTGGGTATTGGAGACAGTGAGGACTCTGGGTGTGGGTATTGGAGACAGTGAGGGCTCTGGGTGTGGGTATTGGATACAGTGAGGACTCTGGGTGTAGGTATTGGAGACAGTGAGGACTTTGGGTGTGGGGTTTGCAGACAGTGAGGGCTCTGGGTGTGGGGTTTGGAGACAGTGAGGGCTCTGAGTGTGGGTTTTGGAGACAGTGAGGGCTCTGAGTGTGGGTTTTGGAGACAGTGAGGTCTCTGGGTGTGGGTATTGGAGAAAGTGAGGGCTCTGGGTGTGGGTTTTGGAGACAGTGAGGGCTCTGAGTGTGGGTTTTGGAGACAGTGAGGGCTCTGAGTGTGGGTTTTGGAGACAGTGAGGACTCTGGGTGTGGGTTTTGGAGATAGTGAGGACTCTGGGTGTGGGTATTGGAGACAGTGAGGGCTCTGGGTGTGGGTTTTGGAGACAGTGAGGACTCTGGGTGTGGATATTGGAGACAGTGAGGGCTCTGGGTGTGGGTATTGGAGACAGTGAGGGCTCTGGGTGTGGGTTTTGGAGACAGTGAGGGCTCTGGGTGTAGCTTTTGGAGACAGTGAGGACTCTGGGTGTGGGTTTTGGAGACAGTGAGGACTCTGGGTGTGGGTATTGGAGACAGTGAGAACTCTGGGTGTGGGTATTGGAGACAGTGAGGGCTCTGGGTGTGGGTTTTGGAGACAGTGAGGACTCTGAGTGTGGGTATTGGAGACAGTGAGGGCTCTGGGTGTTTGGTATTGGAGACAGTGAGGGCTCTGGGTGTGGGTTTTGGAGACAGTGAGGGCTCTGGTTCTGGGTTTTGGAGACAGTGAGGGCTCTGGGTGTGGGTATTGGAGACAGTGAGGGCTCTGGGTGTGGATGTGGGAGACAGTGAGGGATCTGGGTGTGGATGTGGGTGACAGTGAGGACTCTGGGCGTGGATGTGGTAGACAGCGAGGACTCTGGGTGTGGGTATTGGAGACAGTGAGGCTCTGGGTGTGGGTTTTGGAGACAGTGAGGACTCTGGGTGTGGGTGTGGTAGACAGCGAGGACTCTGGGTGTGGGTATTGGAGACAGTGAGGGCTCTGGGTGTGGGTTTTGGAGACAGTGAGGGCTCTGGTTGTGGGTATTGGAGACAGTGAGGACTCTGGGTGTGGGTTCTGGAGACAGTGAGGGCTCTTGGTGTGGGTATTGGAGACAGTGAGGGCTCTGGGTGTGGGTATTGGAGACAGTGAGGGCTCTGGGTGTGGGTTTTGGAGACAGTGAGGGCTCTGGTTCTGGGTTTTGGAGACAGTGAGGGCTCTGGGTGTGGGTATTGGAGACAGTGAGGGCTCTGGGTGTGGATGTGGGAGACAGTGAGGGCTCTGGGTGTGGATGTGGGTGACAGTGAGGACTCTGGGTGTGGATGTGGTCGACAGCGAGGACTCTGGGTGTGGGTATTGGAGACAGTGAGGGCTCTGGGTGTGGGTATTGGAGACAGTGAGGACTCTGGGTGTGGGTATTGGAGACAGTGAGGGCTCTGGGTGTGGGTATTGGATACAGTGAGGACTCTGGGTGTAGGTATTGGAGACAGTGAGGACTTTGGGTGTGGGGTTTGCAGACAGTGAGGGCTCTGGGTGTGGGGTTTGGAGACAGTGAGGGCTCTGAGTGTGGGTTTTGGAGACAGTGAGGGCTCTGAGTGTGGGTTTTGGAGACAGTGAGGTCTCTGGGTGTGGGTATTGGAGAAAGTGAGGGCTCTGGGTGTGGGTTTTGGAGACAGTGAGGGCTCTGAGTGTGGGTTTTGGAGACAGTGAGGGCTCTGAGTGTGGGTTTTGGAGACAGTGAGGACTCTGGGTGTGGGTTTTGGAGATAGTGAGGACTCTGGGTGTGGGTATTGGAGACAGTGAGGGCTCTGGGTGTGGGTTTTGGAGACAGTGAGGACTCTGGGTGTGGATATTGGAGACAGTGAGGGCTCTGGGTGTGGGTATTGGAGACAGTGAGGGCTCTGGGTGTGGGTTTTGGAGACAGTGAGGGCTCTGGGTGTAGCTTTTGGAGACAGTGAGGACTCTGGGTGTGGGTTTTGGAGACAGTGAGGACTCTGGGTGTGGGTATTGGAGACAGTGAGAACTCTGGGTGTGGGTATTGGAGACAGTGAGGGCTCTGGGTGTGGGTTTTGGAGACAGTGAGGACTCTGAGTGTGGGTATTGGAGACAGTGAGGGCTCTGGGTGTTTGGTATTGGAGACAGTGAGGGCTCTGGGTGTGGGTTTTGGAGACAGTGAGGGCTCTGGTTCTGGGTTTTGGAGACAGTGAGGGCTCTGGGTGTGGGTATTGGAGACAGTGAGGGCTCTGGGTGTGGATGTGGGAGACAGTGAGGGATCTGGGTGTGGATGTGGGTGACAGTGAGGACTCTGGGCGTGGATGTGGTAGACAGCGAGGACTCTGGGTGTGGGTATTGGAGACAGTGAGGCTCTGGGTGTGGGTTTTGGAGACAGTGAGGACTCTGGGTGTGGGTGTGGTAGACAGCGAGGACTCTGGGTGTGGGTATTGGAGACAGTGAGGGCTCTGGGTGTGGGTTTTGGAGACAGTGAGGGCTCTGGTTGTGGGTATTGGAGACAGTGAGGACTCTGGGTGTGGGTTCTGGAGACAGTGAGGGCTCTTGGTGTGGGTATTGGAGACAGTGAGGGCTCTGGGTGTGGGTATTGGAGACAGTGAGGGCTCTGGGTGTGGGTTTTGGAGACAGTGAGGGCTCTGGTTCTGGGTTTTGGAGACAGTGAGGGCTCTGGGTGTGGGTATTGGAGACAGTGAGGGCTCTGGGTGTGGATGTGGGAGACAGTGAGGGCTCTGGGTGTGGATGTGGGTGACAGTGAGGACTCTGGGTGTGGATGTGGTCGACAGCGAGGACTCTGGGTGTGGGTATTGGAGACAGTGAGGCTCTGGGTGTGGGTTTTGGAGACACTGAGGACTCTGGGTGTGGGTGTGGTAGACAGCGAGGACTCTGGGTGTGGGTATTGGAGACAGTGAGGGCTCTGGGTGTGGGTTTTGGAGACAGTGAGGGCTCTGGGTGTGGGTTTTGGAGACAGTGAGGGCTCTGGGTGTGGGTATTGGAGACTGAGGGCTCTGTGTATGGGTTTTGGAGACAGTGAGGACTCTGGGTATGGGTTCTGGAGACAGTGAGGACTCTGGGTTTGGGTATTGTAGACAGTGAGGGCTCTGGGTGTGGGTATTGGAGACAGTGAGGGCTCTGGGTGTGGCTTTTGGAGACAGTGAGGACTCTGGGTGTGGGTGTGGTTGACAGCGAGGACTCTGGGTGTGGGTTTTGGAGACAGTGAGGGCTCTGGGTGTTGGTATTGGAGACAGTGAGGGCTCTGGTTCTGGATTTTGGAGACAGTGAGGGCTCTGGGTGTGGGTATTGGAGACAGTGAGGGCTCTGGGTGTGGATGTGGGAGACAGTGAGGGCTCTGGGTGTGGATGAGGGTGACAGTGAGGACTCTGGGTGTGGATGTGGTAGACAGCGAGGACTCTGGGTGTGGGTATTGGAGACAGTGAGGCTCTGGGTGTGGGTTTTGGAGACAGTGAGGACTCTGGGTGTGGGTGTGGGTGTGGTAGACAGCGAGGACTCTGGGTGTGGGTATTGGAGACAGTGAGGGCTCTGGGTGTGGGTTTTGGAGACAGTGAGGGCTCTGGGTGTGGGTTTTGGAGACAGTGAGGGCTCTGGGTGTGGGTTTTGACGACAGTGTGGACTCTGGGTGTGGGTATTGGAGACAGTGAGGGCTCTGGTTGTGGGTTTTGGAGACAGTGAGGGCTCTGGGTGTGGGTATTGGAAACAGAGGTCTCTGGGTATGGGTATTGTAGACAGTGAGAGCTCCGGGTATGGGTTTTGGAGACAGTGAGGGCTCTGGGTATGGGTTTTGTAGGCAGTGAGAGCTCTGGGTATGGGTTTTGTAGACAGTGAGAGCTCTGGGTATGGGTTTTGTTGACAGTGAGGGCTCTTTTTGTGGGATTTAGAGACAGCGAGGACTCTGGGTGTGGGTATTGTAGACAGTGAGAGCTCTGGGTATGGGTTTTGGAGACAGTGAGGGCTCTGGGTATGGGTTTTGTAGACAGTGAGAGCTTTGGGTATGAGTTTTGGAGACAGTGAGGGCTCTGGGTGTGGGTATTGGAGACAGTGAGGGCTCTGGGTGTGGATGTGGGAGACAGTGAGGGCTCTGGGTGTGGATGTGGGTGACAGTGAGGACTCTGGGTGTGGATGTGGTAGACAGCGAGGACTCTGGGTGTGGGTATTGGAGACAGTGAGGCTCTGGGTGTCGGTTTTGGAGACAGTGAGGACTCTGGGTGTGGGTGTGGTAGACAGCGAGGACTCTGGTTGTGGGTATTGGAGACAGTGAGGGCTCTGGGTGTGGGTTTTGGAGACAGTGAGGGCTCTGGGTGTGGGTATTGGAGACAGTGAGTACTCTGGGTGTGGGTTCTGGAGACAGTGAGGGCTCTGGGTGTGGGTTTTTGAGACAGTGAGGGCTCTGGGTGTGGGTATTGGAGACAGTGAGGGCTCTGTGTATGGGTTTTGGAGACAGTGAGGACTCTGGGTATGGGTTCTGGAGACAGTGAGGGCTCTGGGCGTGGGTTTTGGAGACAGTGAGGGCTCTGGGTGTGTGTTTTGGATCCAGTGAGGGCTCTGGGTGTGGGTATTGGAGACAGTGAGGACTCTGGGTATGGGTATTGGAGACAGTGAGAGCTCTGGGTAAGGGTTTTGGAGACAGTGAGGGCTCTGGGTATGGGTTTTGTAGACAGTGAGAGCTCTGGGTATGGGTTTTGTAGACAGTGAGAGCTCTGGGTATGGGTTTTGTTGACAGTGAGGGCTCTGGGTGTGGGATTTAGAGACAGCGAGGACTCTGGGTTTGGGTATTGTAGACAGTGAGAGCTCTGGATGTGGGTTTTGGAGACAGTGAGGGCTCTGGCTATGGGTTTTGTAGACAGTGAGAGCTCTGGGTATGGGTTTTGTCGACAGTGAGAGCTCTGGGTATGGGTATTGGAGACAGTGAGGGCTCTGGGTGTAGGTATTGGAGACAGTGAGGACTCTGGGTGTAGGTATTGGAGACAGTGAGGACTCTGGGTGTGGGTATTGGAGACAGTGAGGGCTCTGGGTGTGGGTATTGGAGACAGTGAGGGCTCTGGGTGTAGGTATTGGAGACAGTGAGGACTCTGGGTGTGGGTGTGGTAGACAGCGAGGACTCTGGGTGTGGGTATTGGAGACAGTGAGGGCTCTGGGTGTGGGTTTTCGAGACAGTGAGGGCTCTGGGTGTGGGTATTGGAGACAGTGAGGACTCTGGGTGTGGGTTCTGGAGACAGTGAGGGCTCTGGGTGTGGGTTTTGGAGACAGTGAGGGCTCTGGGTGTGGGTATTGGAGACAGTGAGGGCTCTGTGTATGGGTTTTGGAGACAGCGAGGACTCTGGGTTTGGGTATTGTAGACAGTGAGGGCTTTGGGTGTGGGTATTGGAGACAGTGAGGTCTCTGGGTGTGGCTTTTGGAGACAGTGAGGGCTCTGGGTGTGGGTATTGGAGACAGTGAGGGCTCTGGGTGTGGATGTGGGAGACAGTGAGGGCTCTGGGTGTGGATGTGGGTGACAGTGAGGACTCTGGGTGTGGATGTGGTCGACAGCGAGGACTCTGGGTGTGGGTATTGGAGACAGTGAGGCTCTGGGTGTGGGTTTTGGAGACACTGAGGACTCTGGGTGTGGGTGTGGTAGACAGCGAGGACTCTGGGTGTGGGTATTGGAGACAGTGAGGGCTCTGGGTGTGGGTTTTGGAGACAGTGAGGGCTCTGGGTGTGGGTTTTGGAGACAGTGAGGGCTCTGGGTGTGGGTATTGGAGACTGAGGGCTCTGTGTATGGGTTTTGGAGACAGTGAGGACTCTGGGTATGGGTTCTGGAGACAGTGAGGACTCTGGGTTTGGGTATTGTAGACAGTGAGGGCTCTGGGTGTGGGTATTGGAGACAGTGAGGGCTCTGGGTGTGGCTTTTGGAGACAGTGAGGACTCTGGGTGTGGGTGTGGTTGACAGCGAGGACTCTGGGTGTGGGTTTTGGAGACAGTGAGGGCTCTGGGTGTTGGTATTGGAGACAGTGAGGGCTCTGGTTCTGGATTTTGGAGACAGTGAGGGCTCTGGGTGTGGGTATTGGAGACAGTGAGGGCTCTGGGTGTGGATGTGGGAGACAGTGAGGGCTCTGGGTGTGGATGTGGGTGACAGTGAGGACTCTGGGTGTGGATGTGGTAGACAGCGAGGACTCTGGGTGTGGGTATTGGAGACAGTGAGGCTCTGGGTGTGGGTTTTGGAGACAGTGAGGACTCTGGGTGTGGGTGTGGGTGTGGTAGACAGCGAGGACTCTGGGTGTGGGTATTGGAGACAGTGAGGGCTCTGGGTGTGGGTTTTGGAGACAGTGAGGGCTCTGGGTGTGGGTTTTGGAGACAGTGAGGGCTCTGGGTGTGGGTTTTGACGACAGTGTGGACTCTGGGTGTGGGTATTGGAGACAGTGAGGGCTCTGGTTGTGGGTTTTGGAGACAGTGAGGGCTCTGGGTGTGGGTATTGGAAACAGAGGTCTCTGGGTATGGGTATTGTAGACAGTGAGAGCTCCGGGTATGGGTTTTGGAGACAGTGAGGGCTCTGGGTATGGGTTTTGTAGGCAGTGAGAGCTCTGGGTATGGGTTTTGTAGACAGTGAGAGCTCTGGGTATGGGTTTTGTTGACAGTGAGGGCTCTTTTTGTGGGATTTAGAGACAGCGAGGACTCTGGGTGTGGGTATTGTAGACAGTGAGAGCTCTGGGTATGGGTTTTGGAGACAGTGAGGGCTCTGGGTATGGGTTTTGTAGACAGTGAGAGCTTTGGGTATGAGTTTTGGAGACAGTGAGGGCTCTGGGTGTGGGTATTGGAGACAGTGAGGGCTCTGGGTGTGGATGTGGGAGACAGTGAGGGCTCTGGGTGTGGATGTGGGTGACAGTGAGGACTCTGGGTGTGGATGTGGTAGACAGCGAGGACTCTGGGTGTGGGTATTGGAGACAGTGAGGCTCTGGGTGTCGGTTTTGGAGACAGTGAGGACTCTGGGTGTGGGTGTGGTAGACAGCGAGGACTCTGGTTGTGGGTATTGGAGACAGTGAGGGCTCTGGGTGTGGGTTTTGGAGACAGTGAGGGCTCTGGGTGTGGGTATTGGAGACAGTGAGTACTCTGGGTGTGGGTTCTGGAGACAGTGAGGGCTCTGGGTGTGGGTTTTTGAGACAGTGAGGGCTCTGGGTGTGGGTATTGGAGACAGTGAGGGCTCTGTGTATGGGTTTTGGAGACAGTGAGGACTCTGGGTATGGGTTCTGGAGACAGTGAGGGCTCTGGGCGTGGGTTTTGGAGACAGTGAGGGCTCTGGGTGTGGGTTTTGGATCCAGTGAGGGCTCTGGGTGTGGGTATTGGAGACAGTGAGGACTCTGGGTATGGGTATTGGAGACAGTGAGATCTCTGGGTAAGGGTTTTGGAGACAGTGAGGGCTCTGGGTATGGGTTTTGTAGACAGTGAGAGCTCTGGGTATGGGTTTTGTAGACAGTGAGAGCTCTGGGTATGGGTTTTGTTGACAGTGAGGGCTCTGGGTGTGGGATTTAGAGACAGCGAGGACTCTGGGTTTGGGTATTGTAGACAGTGAGAGCTCTGGATGTGGGTTTTGGAGACAGTGAGGGCTCTGGCTATGGGTTTTGTAGACAGTGAGAGCTCTGGGTATGGGTTTTGTCGACAGTGAGAGCTCTGGGTATGGGTATTGGAGACAGTGAGGGCTCTGGGTGTAGGTATTGGAGACAGTGAGGACTCTGGGTGTAGGTATTGGAGACAGTGAGGACTCTGGGTGTGGGTATTGGAGACAGTGAGGGCTCTGGGTGTGGGTATTGGAGACAGTGAGGGCTCTGGGTGTAGGTATTGGAGACAGTGAGGACTCTGGGTGTGGGTGTGGTAGACAGCTGGGACTCTGGGTGTGGGTATTGGAGACAGTGAGGGCTCTGGGTGTGGGTTTTCGAGACAGTGAGGGCTCTGGGTGTGGGTATTGGAGACAGTGAGGACTCTGGGTGTGGGTTCTGGAGACAGTGAGGGCTCTGGGTGTGGGTTTTGGAGACAGTGAGGGCTCTGGGTGTGGGTATTGGAGACAGTGAGGGCTCTGTGTATGGGTTTTGGAGACAGCGAGGACTCTGGGTTTGGGTATTGTAGACAGTGAGGGCTTTGGGTGTGGGTATTGGAGACAGTGAGGTCTCTGGGTATGGCTTTTGGAGACAGTGAGGACTCTGGGTGTGGGTGTGGTTGACAGCGAGGACTCTGGGTGTGGGTTTTGGAGACAGTGAGGGCTCTGGGTGTGGGTATTGGAGACAGTGAGGGCTCTGGGTGTGGGTATTGGAGACAGTGAGGGCTCTGGGTGTGGCTTTTGGAGACAGTGAGGGCTCTGCTTCTGGATTTTGGAGACAGTGAGGGCTCTGGGTGTGGGTATTGGAGACAGTGAGGGCTCTGGGTGTGGATGTGGGAGACAGTGAGGGCTCTGGGTGTGGATGTGGGTGACAGTGAGGACTCTGGGTGTGGATGTGGTAGACAGCGAGGACTCTGGGTGTGGGTATTGGTGACAGTGAGGACTCTGGGTGTGGGTGTGGGTGTGGTAGACAGCGAGGACTCTGGGTGTGGGTATTGGAGACAGTGAGGGCTCTGGGTGTGGGTTTTGGAGACAGTGAGGGCTCTGGGTGTGGGTTTTGGAGACAGTGAGGGCTCTGGGTGTGGGTTTTGGCGACAGTGAGGACTCTGGGTGTGGGTGTGGTAGACAGCGAGGTCTCTGGGTGTGGGTTTTGGAGACAGTGAGGGCTCTGGGTGTGGGTATTGGAGACAGTGAGGACTCTGGGTGTGGGTTTTGGAGACAGTGAGGGCTCTGGGTGTGGGTTTTGGAGACAGTGAGGACTCTGGGTGTGGGTATTGGAGACAGTGAGGGCTCTGGTTGTGGGTTTTGGAGACAGTGAGGGCTCTGGGTGTGGGATTTAGAGACAGCGAGGACTCTGGGTTTGGGTATTGTAGACAGTGAGAGCTCTGGATGTGGGTTTTGGAGACAGTGAGGGCTCTGGCTATGGGTTTTGTAGACAGTGAGAGCTCTGGGTATGGGTTTTGTCGACAGTGAGAGCTCTGGGTATGGGTATTGGAGACAGTGAGGGCTCTGGGTGTAGGTATTGGAGACAGTGAGGACTCTGGGTGTAGGTATTGGAGACAGTGAGGACTCTGGGTGTGGGTATTGGAGACAGTGAGGGCTCTGGGTGTGGGTATTGGAGACAGTGAGGGCTCTGGGTGTAGGTATTGGAGACAGTGAGGACTCTGGGTGTGGGTGTGGTAGACAGCGAGGACTCTGGGTGTGGGTATTGGAGACAGTGAGGGCTCTGGGTGTGGGTTTTCGAGACAGTGAGGGCTCTGGGTGTGGGTATTGGAGACAGTGAGGACTCTGGGTGTGGGTTCTGGAGACAGTGAGGGCTCTGGGTGTGGGTTTTGGAGACAGTGAGGGCTCTGGGTGTGGGTATTGGAGACAGTGAGGGCTCTGTGTATGGGTTTTGGAGACAGCGAGGACTCTGGGTTTGGGTATTGTAGACAGTGAGGGCTTTGGGTGTGGGTATTGGAGACAGTGAGGTCTCTGGGTGTGGCTTTTGGAGACAGTGAGGACTCTGGGTGTGGGTGTGGTTGACAGCGAGGACTCTGGGTGTGGGTTTTGGAGACAGTGAGGGCTCTGGGTGTGGGTATTGGAGACAGTGAGGGCTCTGGGTGTGGGTATTGGAGACAGTGAGGGCTCTGGGTGTGGCTTTTGGAGACAGTGAGGGCTCTGCTTCTGGATTTTGGAGACAGTGAGGGCTCTGGGTGTGGGTATTGGAGTCAGTGAGGGCTCTGGGTGTGGATGTGGGAGACAGTGAGGGCTCTGGGTGTGGATGTGGGTGACAGTGAGGACTCTGGGTGTGGATGTGGTAGACAGCGAGGACTCTGGGTGTGGGTATTGGTGACAGTGAGGCTCTGGGTGTGGGTTTTGGAGACAGTGAGGACTCTGGGTGTGGGTGTGGGTGTGGTAGACAGCGAGGACTCTGGGTGTGGGTATTGGAGACAGTGAGGGCTCTGGGTGTGGGTTTTGGAGACAGTGAGGGCTCTGGGTGTGGGTTTTGGAGACAGTGAGGGCTCTGGGTGTGGGTTTTGGCGACAGTGAGGACTCTGGGTGTGGGTGTGGTAGACAGCGAGGTCTCTGGGTGTGGGTATTGTAGACAGTGAGGGCTCTGGGTGTGGGTATTGGAGACAGTGAGGACTCTGGGTGTGGGTTTTGGAGACAGTGAGGGCTCTGGGTGTGGGTTTTGGAGACAGTGAGGACTCTGGGTGTGGGTATTGGAGACAGTGAGGGCTCTGGTTGTGGGTTTTGGAGACAGTGAGGGCTCTGGGTGTGGGTATTGGAAACAGAGGTCTCTGGGTATGGGTATTGTAGACAGTGAGAGCTCTGGGTATGGGTTTTCGAGACAGTGAGGGCTCTGGGTATGGGTTTTGTAGACAGTGAGAGCTCTGGGTATGGGTTTTGTTGACAGTGAGGGCTCTTTTTGTGGGATTTAGAGACAGCGAGGACTCTGGGTGTGGGTATTGTAGACAGTGAGAGCTCTGGGTATGGATTTTGGAGACCGTGAGGGCTCTGGGTATGGGTTTTGTAGACAGTGAGAGCTCTGGGTATGAGTTTTGGAGACAGTGAGGGCTCTGGGTGTGGGTATTGGAGACAGTGAGGGCTCTGGGTGTGGATGTGGGAGACAGTGAGGGCTCTGGGTGTGGATGTGGGTGACAGTGAGGACTCTGGGTGTGGATGTGGTAGACAGCGAGGACTCTGGGTGTGGGTATTGGAGACAGTGAGGCTCTGGGTGTGGGTTTTGGAGACAGTGAGGACTCTGGGTGTGGGTATTGGAGACAGTGAGGGCTCTGGGTGTGAGTTTTGGAGACAGTGAGGGCTCTGGGTGTGGGTATTGTAGACAGTGAGTACTCTGGGTGTGGGTTCTGGAGACAGTGAGGGCTCTGGGTGTGGGTTTTGGAGACAGTGAGGGCTCTGGGTGTGGGTATTGGAGACAGTGAGGGCTCTGTGTATGGGTTTTGGAGACAGTGAGGACTCTGGGTATGGGTTCTGTAGACAGTGAGGGCTCTGGGTGTGGGTTATGGAGACAGTGAGGGCTCTGGGTGTGTGTTTTGGATACAGTGAGGGCTCTGGGTGTGGGTATTGGAGACAGTGAGGACTCTGGGTATGGGTATTGGAGACAGTGAGAGCTCTGGGTATGGGTTTTGGAGACAGTGAGGGCTCTGGGTATGGGTTTTGTAGACAGTGAGAGCTCTGGGTATGGGTTTTGTAGACAGTGAGAGCTCTGGGTATGGGTTTTGTTGACAGTGAGGGCTCTGGGTGTGGGTATTGGAGACAGTGAGGGCTCTGGGTGTGGGTATTGGAGACAGTGAGGGCTCTGGGTGTGGCTTTTGGAGACAGTGAGGGCTCTGCTTCTGGATTTTGGAGACAGTGAGGGCTCTGGGTGTGGGTATTGGAGTCAGTGAGGGCTCTGGGTGTGGATGTGGGAGACAGTGAGGGCTCTGGGTGTGGATGTGGGTGACAGTGAGGACTCTGGGTGTGGATGTGGTAGACAGCGAGGACTCTGGGTGTGGGTATTGGTGACAGTGAGGCTCTGGGTGTGGGTTTTGGAGACAGTGAGGACTCTGGGTGTGGGTGTGGGTGTGGTAGACAGCGAGGACTCTGGGTGTGGGTATTGGAGACAGTGAGGGCTCTGGGTGTGGGTTTTGGAGACAGTGAGGGCTCTGGGTGTGGGTTTTGGAGATAGTGAGGGCTCTGGGTGTGGGTTTTGGCGACAGTGAGGACTCTGGGTGTGGGTGTGGTAGACAGCGAGGTCTCTGGGTGTGGGTTTTGGAGACAGTGAGGGCTCTGGGTGTAGGTATTGGAGACAGTGAGGACTCTGGGTGTGGGTTTTGGAGACAGTGAGGGCTCTGGGTGTGGGTTTTGGAGACAGTGAGGACTCTGGGTGTGGGTATTGGAGACAGTGAGGGCTCTGGTTGTGGGTTTTGGAGACAGTGAGGGCTCTGGGTGTGGGTATTGGAAACAGAGGTCTCTGGGTATGGGTATTGTAGACAGTGAGAGCTCTGGGTATGGGTTTTCGAGACAGTGAGGGCTCTGGGTATGGGTTTTGTAGACAGTGAGAGCTCTGGGTATGGGTTTTGTTGACAGTGAGGGCTCTTTTTGTGGGATTTAGAGACAGCGAGGACTCTGGGTGTGGGTATTGTAGACAGTGAGGGCTCTGGGTGTGGGTATTGGAGACAGTGAGGACTCTGGGTGTGGGTTTTGGAGACAGTGAGGGCTCTGGGTGTGGGTTTTGGAGACAGTGAGGACTCTGGGTGTGGGTATTGGAGACAGTGAGGGCTCTGGTTGTGGGTTTTGGAGACAGTGAGGGCTCTGGGTGTGGGTATTGGAAACAGAGGTCTCTGGGTATGGGTATTGTAGACAGTGAGAGCTCTGGGTATGGGTTTTCGAGACAGTGAGGGCTCTGGGTATGGGTTTTGTAGACAGTGAGAGCTCTGGGTATGGGTTTTGTTGACAGTGAGGGCTCTTTTTGTGGGATTTAGAGACAGCGAGGACTCTGGGTGTGGGTATTGTAGACAGTGAGAGCTCTGGGTATGGATTTTGGAGACCGTGAGGGCTCTGGGTATGGGTTTTGTAGACAGTGAGAGCTCTGGGTATGAGTTTTGGAGACAGTGAGGGCTCTGGGTGTGGGTATTGGAGACAGTGAGGGCTCTGGGTGTGGATGTGGGAGACAGTGAGGGCTCTGGGTGTGGATGTGGGTGACAGTGAGGACTCTGGGTGTGGATGTGGTAGACAGCGAGGACTCTGGGTGTGGGTATTGGAGACAGTGAGGCTCTGGGTGTGGGTTTTGGAGACAGTGAGGACTCTGGGTGTGGGTATTGGAGACAGTGAGGGCTCTGGGTGTGAGTTTTGGAGACAGTGAGGGCTCTGGGTGTGGGTATTGTAGACAGTGAGTACTCTGGGTGTGGGTTCTGGAGACAGTGAGGGCTCTGGGTGTGGGTTTTGGAGACAGTGAGGGCTCTGGGTGTGGGTATTGGAGACAGTGAGGGCTCTGTGTATGGGTTTTGGAGACAGTGAGGACTCTGGGTATGGGTTCTGTAGACAGTGAGGGCTCTGGGTGTGGGTTATGGAGACAGTGAGGGCTCTGGGTGTGTGTTTTGGATACAGTGAGGGCTCTGGGTGTGGGTATTGGAGACAGTGAGGACTCTGGGTATGGGTATTGGAGACAGTGAGAGCTCTGGGTATGGGTTTTGTAGACAGTGAGAGCTCTGGGTATGGGTTTTGTTGACAGTGAGGGCTCTGGGTGTGGGTATTGGAGACAGTGAGGGCTCTGGGTGTGGGTATTGGAGACAGTGAGGGCTCTGGGTGTGGCTTTTGGAGACAGTGAGGGCTCTGCTTCTGGATTTTGGAGACAGTGAGGGCTCTGGGTGTGGGTATTGGAGTCAGTGAGGGCTCTGGGTGTGGATGTGGGAGACAGTGAGGGCTCTGGGTGTGGATGTGGGTGACAGTGAGGACTCTGGGTGTGGATGTGGTAGACAGCGAGGACTCTGGGTGTGGGTATTGGTGACAGTGAGGCTCTGGGTGTGGGTTTTGGAGACAGTGAGGACTCTGGGTGTGGGTGTGGGTGTGGTAGACAGCGAGGACTCTGGGTGTGGGTATTGGAGACAGTGAGGGCTCTGGGTGTGGGTTTTGGAGACAGTGAGGGCTCTGGGTGTGGGTTTTGGAGACAGTGAGGGCTCTGGGTGTGGGTTTTGGCGACAGTGAGGACTCTGGGTGTGGGTGTGGTAGACAGCGAGGTCTCTGGGTGTGGGTTTTGGAGACAGTGAGGGCTCTGGGTGTGGGTATTGGAGACAGTGAGGACTCTGGGTGTGGGTTTTGGAGACAGTGAGGGCTCTGGGTGTGGGTTTTGGAGACAGTGAGGACTCTGGGTGTGGGTATTGGAGACAGTGAGGGCTCTGGTTGTGGGTTTTGGAGACAGTGAGGGCTCTGGGTGTGGGTATTGGAAACAGAGGTCTCTGGGTATGGGTATTGTAGACAGTGAGAGCTCTGGGTATGGGTTTTCGAGACAGTGAGGGCTCTGGGTATGGGTTTTGTAGACAGTGAGAGCTCTGGGTATGGGTTTTGTTGACAGTGAGGGCTCTTTTTGTGGGATTTAGAGACAGCGAGGACTCTGGGTGTGGGTATTGTAGACAGTGAGAGCTCTGGGTATGGATTTTGGAGACCGTGAGGGCTCTGGGTATGGGTTTTGTAGACAGTGAGAGCTCTGGGTATGAGTTTTGGAGACAGTGAGGGCTCTGGGTGTGGGTATTGGAGACAGTGAGGGCTCTGGGTGTGGATGTGGGAGACAGTGAGGGCTCTGGGTGTGGATGTGGGTGACAGTGAGGACTCTGGGTGTGGATGTGGTAGACAGCGAGGACTCTGGGTGTGGGTATTGGAGACAGTGAGGCTCTGGGTGTGGGTTTTGGAGACAGTGAGGACTCTGGGTGTGGGTATTGGAGACAGTGAGGGCTCTGGGTGTGAGTTTTGGAGACAGTGAGGGCTCTGGGTGTGGGTATTGTAGACAGTGAGTACTCTGGGTGTGGGTTCTGGAGACAGTGAGGGCTCTGGGTGTGGGTTTTGGAGACAGTGAGGGCTCTGGGTGTGGGTATTGGAGAAAGTGAGGGCTCTGTGTATGGGTTTTGGAGACAGTGAGGACTCTGGGTATGGGTTCTGTAGACAGTGAGGGCTCTGGGTGTGGGTTCTGGAGACAGTGAGGGCTCTGGGTGTGTGTTTTGGATACAGTGAGGGCTCTGGGTGTGGGTATTGGAGACAGTGAGGACTCTGGGTATGGGTATTGGAGACAGTGAGAGCTCTGGGTATGGGTTTTGGAGACAGTGAGGGCTCTGGGTATGGGTTTTGTAGACAGTGAGAGCTCTGGGTATGGGTTTTGTAGACAGTGAGAGCTCTGGGTATGGGTTTTGTTGACAGTGAGGGCTCTGGGTGTGGGTATTGGAGACAGTGAGGGCTCTGGTTCTGGGTTTTGGAGACAGTGAGGGCTCTGGGTGTGGGTATTGGAAACAGAGGTCTCTGGGTATGGGTATTGTAGACAGTGAGAGCTCTGGGTATGGGTTTTCGAGACAGTGAGGGCTCTGGGTATGGGTTTTGTAGACAGTGAGAGCTCTGGGTATGGGTTTTGTTGACAGTGAGGGCTCTTTTTGTGGGATTTAGAGACAGCGAGGACTCTGGGTGTGGGTATTGTAGACAGTGAGAGCTCTGGGTATGGATTTTGGAGACCGTGAGGGCTCTGGGTATGGGTTTTGTAGACAGTGAGAGCTCTGGGTATGAGTTTTGGAGACAGTGAGGGCTCTGGGTGTGGGTATTGGAGACAGTGAGGGCTCTGGGTGTGGATGTGGGAGACAGTGAGGGCTCTGGGTGTGGATGTGGGTGACAGTGAGGACTCTGGGTGTGGATGTGGTAGACAGCGAGGACTCTGGGTGTGGGTATTGGAGACAGTGAGGCTCTGGGTGTGGGTTTTGGAGACAGTGAGGACTCTGGGTGTGGGTATTGGAGACAGTGAGGGCTCTGGGTGTGAGTTTTGGAGACAGTGAGGGCTCTGGGTGTGGGTATTGTAGACAGTGAGTACTCTGGGTGTGGGTTCTGGAGACAGTGAGGGCTCTGGGTGTGGGTTTTGGAGACAGTGAGGGCTCTGGGTGTGGGTATTGGAGACAGTGAGGGCTCTGTGTATGGGTTTTGGAGACAGTGAGGACTCTGGGTATGGGTTCTGTAGACAGTGAGGGCTCTGGGTGTGGGTTATGGAGACAGTGAGGGCTCTGGGTGTGTGTTTTGGATACAGTGAGGGCTCTGGGTGTGGGTATTGGAGACAGTGAGGACTCTGGGTATGGGTATTGGAGACAGTGAGAGCTCTGGGTATGGGTTTTGGAGACAGTGAGGGCTCTGGGTATGGGTTTTGTAGACAGTGAGAGCTCTGGGTATGGGTTTTGTAGACAGTGAGAGCTCTGGGTATGGGTTTTGTTGACAGTGAGGGCTCTGGGTGTGGGATTTAGAGACAGCGAGGACTCTGGGTTTGGGTATTGTAGACAGTGAGAGCTCTGGGTGTGGGTTTTGGAGACAGTGAGGGCTCTGGCTATGGGTTTTTTAGACAGTGAGAGCTCTGGGTATGGGTTTTGTTGACAGTGAGAGCTCTGGGTATGGGTATTGGAGACAGTGAGGGCTCTGGGTGTAGGTATTGGAGACAGTGAGGACTCTGGGTGTAGGTATTGGAGACAGTGAGGACTCTGGGTGTGGGTATTGGAGACAGTGAGGGCTCTGGGTGTGGGTATTGGAGACAGTGAGGGCTCTGGGTGTGGGTATTGGAGACAGTGAGGACTCTGGGTGTGGGTATTGGAGACAGTGAGGACTCTGGATGTGGGTTTTGGAGACAGTGAGGACTCTGGGTGTGGGTATTGGAGACAGTGAGGGCTCTGTTTGTAGGTATTGGAGACAGAGAGGACTCTGGGTGTAGGTATTGGAGACAGTGAGGACTCTGGGTGTGGGTATTGGAGACAGTGAGGGCTCTGGGTGTGGGTATTGGAGACATTGAGGGCTCTGGGTGTGGGTATTGGAGACAGTGAGGACTCTGGGTGTGGGGTTTGCAGACAGTGAGGGCTCTGGGTGTGGGTATTGGAGACAGTGAGGGCTCTGGGTGTGGGTTCTGGAGACAGTGAGGGCTCTGGGTGTGGGTTTTGGAGACAGTGAGGGCTCTGGGTGTGGGTATTGGCGACAGTGAGGGCTCTGTGTATGGGTTTTGGAGACAGTGAGGACTCTGGGTATGGGTTCTGGAGACAGTGAGGGCTCTGGGTGTGGGTTTTGGAGACAGTGAGGGCTCTGGGTGTGGGTTTTGGATACAGTGAGGGCTCTGGGTGTGGGTATTGGAGACAGTGAGGACTCTGGGTATGGGTATTGGAGACAGTGAGAGCTCTGGGTAAGGGTTTTGGAGACAGTGAGGGCTCTGGGTATGGGTTTTGTGGACAGTGAGAGCTCTGGGTATGGGTTTTGTAGACAGTGAGAGCTCTGGGTATGGGTTTTGTTGACAGTGAGGGCTCTGGGTGTGGGATTTAGAGACAGCGAGGACTCTGGGTTTGGATATTGTAGACAGTGAGAGCTCTGGGTGTGGGTTTTGGAGACAGTGAGGGCTCTGGCTATGGGTTTTGTAGACAGTGAGAGCTCTGGGTATGGGTTTTGTAGACAGTGAGAGCTCTGGGTATGGGTATTGGAGACAGTGAGGGCTCTGGGTGTAGGTATTGGAGACAGTGAGGAGTCTGGGTGTAGGTATTGGAGACAGTGAGGACTCTGGGTGTGGGTATTGGAGACAGTGAGGGCTCTGGGTGTGGGTACTGGAGACAGTGAGGGCTCTGGGTGTAGGTATTGGAGACAGTGAGGACTCTGGGTGTGGGTATTGGAGACAGTGAGGACTCTGGATGTGGGTTTTGGAGACAGTGAGGACTCTGGGTGTGGGTATTGGAGACAGTGAGGGCTCTGGGTGTAGGTATTGGAGACAGAGAGGACTATGGGTGTAGGTATTGGAGACAGTGAGGACTCTGGGTGTGGGTATTGGAGACAGTGAGGGCTCTGGGTGTGGGTATTGGAGACATTGAGGGCTCTGGGTGTGGGTATTGGAGATGGTGAGGACTCTGGGTGTGGGGGTTGCAGACAGTGAGGGCTCTGGGTGTGGGTATTGGAGTCAGTGAGGGCTCTGGGTATGGGTTCTGTAGACAGTGAGGGCTCTGGGTGTGGGTTATGGAGACAGTGAGGGCTCTGGGTGTGTGTTTTGGATACAGTGAGGGCTCTGGGTGTGGGTATTGGAGACAGTGAGGACTCTGGGTATGGGTATTGGAGACAGTGAGAGCTCTGGGTATGGGTTTTGGAGACAGTGAGGGCTCTGGGTATGGGTTTTGTAGACAGTGAGAGCTCTGGGTATGGGTTTTGTAGACAGTGAGAGCTCTGGGTATGGGTTTTGTTGACAGTGAGGGCTCTGGGTGTGGGATTTAGAGACAGCGAGGACTCTGGGTTTGGGTATTGTAGACAGTGAGAGCTCTGGGTGTGGGTTTTGGAGACAGTGAGGGCTCTGGCTATGGGTTTTTTAGACAGTGAGAGCTCTGGGTATGGGTTTTGTTGACAGTGAGAGCTCTGGGTATGGGTATTGGAGACAGTGAGGGCTCTGGGTGTAGGTATTGGAGACAGTGAGGACTCTGGGTGTAGGTATTGGAGACAGTGAGGACTCTGGGTGTGGGTATTGGAGACAGTGAGGGCTCTGGGTGTGGGTATTGGAGACAGTGAGGGCTCTGGGTGTGGGTATTGGAGACAGTGAGGACTCTGGGTGTGGGTATTGGAGACAGTGAGGACTCTGGATGTGGGTTTTGGAGACAGTGAGGACTCTGGGTGTGGGTATTGGAGACAGTGAGGGCTCTGTTTGTAGGTATTGGAGACAGAGAGGACTCTGGGTGTAGGTATTGGAGACAGTGAGGACTCTGGGTGTGGGTATTGGAGACAGTGAGGGCTCTGGGTGTGGGTATTGGAGACATTGAGGGCTCTGGGTGTGGGTATTGGAGACAGTGAGGACTCTGGGTGTGGGGTTTGCAGACAGTGAGGGCTCTGGGTGTGGGTATTGGAGACAGTGAGGGCTCTGGGTGTGGGTTCTGGAGACAGTGAGGGCTCTGGGTGTGGGTTTTGGAGACAGTGAGGGCTCTGGGTGTGGGTATTGGCGACAGTGAGGGCTCTGTGTATGGGTTTTGGAGACAGTGAGGACTCTGGGTATGGGTTCTGGAGACAGTGAGGGCTCTGGGTGTGGGTTTTGGAGACAGTGAGGGCTCTGGGTGTGGGTTTTGGATACAGTGAGGGCTCTGGGTGTGGGTATTGGAGACAGTGAGGACTCTGGGTATGGGTATTGGAGACAGTGAGAGCTCTGGGTAAGGGTTTTGGAGACAGTGAGGGCTCTGGGTATGGGTTTTGTGGACAGTGAGAGCTCTGGGTATGGGTTTTGTAGACAGTGAGAGCTCTGGGTATGGGTTTTGTTGACAGTGAGGGCTCTGGGTGTGGGATTTAGAGACAGCGAGGACTCTGGGTTTGGATATTGTAGACAGTGAGAGCTCTGGGTGTGGGTTTTGGAGACAGTGAGGGCTCTGGCTATGGGTTTTGTAGACAGTGAGAGCTCTGGGTATGGGTTTTGTAGACAGTGAGAGCTCTGGGTATGGGTATTGGAGACAGTGAGGGCTCTGGGTGTAGGTATTGGAGACATTGAGGAGTCTGGGTGTAGGTATTGGAGACAGTGAGGACTCTGGGTGTGGGTATTGGAGACAGTGAGGGCTCTGGGTGTGGGTACTGGAGACAGTGAGGGCTCTGGGTGTAGGTATTGGAGACAGTGAGGACTCTGGGTGTGGGTATTGGAGACAGTGAGGACTCTGGATGTGGGTTTTGGAGACAGTGAGGACTCTGGGTGTGGGTATTGGAGACAGTGAGGGCTCTGGGTGTAGGTATTGGAGACAGAGAGGACTCTGGGTGTAGGTATTGGAGACAGTGAGGACTCTGGGTGTGGGTATTGGAGACAGTGAGGGCTCTGGGTGTGGGTATTGGAGACATTGAGGGCTCTGGGTGTGGGTATTGGAGATGGTGAGGACTCTGGGTGTGGGGGTTGCAGACAGTGAGGGCTCTGGGTGTGGGTATTGGAGACAGTGAGGGCTCTGGGTGTGGGGTTTGGAGACAGTGAGGGCTCTGCGTGTGGGTTTTGGAGACAGTGAGGACTCTGGGTGTGGGTATTGGAGACAGTGAGGGCTCTGGGTATGGGTTTTGGAGACAGTGAGGGCTCTGAGTGTGGGCTTTGGAGACAGTGAGGGCTCTGAGTGTGGGTTTTGGAGACAGTGAGGACTCTGGCTGTGGGTTTTGGAGATAGTGAGGGCTCTGGGTGTGGGTATTGGAGACAGTGAGGGCTCTGGGTGTGGGTTTTGGAGACAGTGAGGACTCTGGGTGTGGATATTGGAGACAGTGAGGGCTCTGGGTGTGGGTATTGGAGACAGTGAGGGCTCTGAGTGTGGGTTTTGGAGACAGTGAGGGCTCTGAGTGTGGGTTTTGGAGACAGTGAGGGCTCTGAGTGTGGGTTTTGGAGACAGTTAGGACTCTGGGTGTGGGTTTTGGAGACAGTGAGGGCTCTGGGTGTGGGTTTTGGAGACAGTGAGGGCTCTGGGTGTGGGTTTTGGAGACAGTGAGGACTCTGGGTGTGGGTATTGGAGACAGTGAGGACTCTGGGTGTGGGTATTGGAGACAGTGAGGGCTCTGGGTGTGGGTTTTGGAGACAGTGAGGACTCTGGGTGTGGGTATTGGAGACAGTGAGGACTCTGGGTGTGGGTATTGGAGACAGTGAGGGCTCTGGGTGCGGGTTTTGGAGACAGCGAGGACTCTGAGCGTGGGTATTGGAGACAGTGAGGGCTTTGGGTGTGTGTATTGGAGACAGTGAGGGCTCTGGGTGTGGGTGTGGTTGACAGCGAGGACTCTGGTTGTGGGTTTTGGAGACAGTGAGGGCTCTGGGTGTGGGTATTGGAGACAGTGAGGGCTCTGGGTGTGGGTGTGGTAGACAGCGAGGTCTCTGGGTGTGGGTTTTGGAGACAGTGAGGGCTCTGGGTGTGGGTATTGGAGACAGTGAGGACTCTGGGTGTGGGTTTTGGAGACAGTGAGGGCTCTGGGTGTGGGTTTTGGAGACAGTGAGGACTCTGGGTGTGGGTATTGGAGACAGTGAGGGCTCTGGTTGTGGGTTTTGGAGACAGTGAGGGCTCTGGGTGTGGGTATTGGAAACAGAGGTCTCTGGGTATGGGTATTGTAGACAGTGAGAGCTCTGGGTATGGGTTTCGGAGACAGTGAGGGCTCTGGGTATGGGTTTTGTAGACAGTGAGAGCTCAGGGTATGGGTTTTGTAGACAGTGAGAGCTCTGGGTATGGGTTTTGTTGACAGTGAGGGCTCTTTTTGTGGGATTTAGAGACAGCGAGGACTCTGGGTGTGGGTATTGTAGACAGTGAGAGCTCTGGGTATGGATTTTGGAGACCGTGAGGGCTCTGGGTATGGGTTTTGTAGACAGTGAGAGCTCTGGGTATGAGTTTTGGAGACAGTGAGGGCTCTGGGTTTGGGTATTGGAGACAGTGAGGGCTCTGGGTGTGGATGTGGGAGACAGTGAGTGCTCTGGGTGTGGATGTGGGTGACAGTGAGGACTCTGGGTGTGGATATGGTAGACAGCGAGGACTCTGGGTGTGGGTATTGGAGACAGTGAGGCTCTGGGTGTGGGTTTTGGAGACAGTGAGGACTCTGGGTGTGGGTATTGGAGACAGTGAGGGCTCTGGGTGTGGGTTTTGGAGACAGTGAGGGCTCTGGGTGTGGGTATTGGAGACAGTGAGTTCTCTGGGTGTGGGTTCTGGAGACAGTGAGGGCTCTGGGTGTGGGTTTTGGAGACAGTGAGGGCTCTGGGTGTGGGTATTGGAGACAGTGAGGGCTCTGTGTCTGGGTTTTGGAGACAGTGAGGACTCTGGGTATGGGTTCTGGAGACAGTGAGGGCTCTGGGTGTGGGTTATGGAGACAGTGAGGGCTCTGGGTGTGGGTTTTGGATACAGTGAGGGCTCTGGGTGTGGGTATTGGAGACAGTGAGGACTCTGGGTATGGGTATTGGAGACAGTGAGAGCTCTGGGTAAGGGTTTTGGAGACAGTGAGGGCTCTGGGTATGGGTTTTGTAGACAGTGAGAGCTCTGGGTATGGGTTTTGTAGACAGTGAGAGCTCTGGGTATGGGTTTTGTTGACAGTGAGGGCTCTGGGTGTGGGATTTGGAGACAGCGAGGACTCTGGCTTTGGGTATTGTAGACAGTGAGAGCTCTGGGTGTGGGTTTTGGAGACAGTGAGGGCTCTGGCTATGGGTTTTGTAGACAGTGCGAGCTCTGGGTATGGGTTTTGTAGACAGTGAGAGCTCTGGGTATGGGTATTGGAGACAGTGAGGGCTCTGGGTGTAGGTATTGGAGACAGTGAGGACTCTGGGTGTGGGTATTGGAGACAGTGAGGGCTCTGGGCGTGGGTATTGGAGACAGTGAGGGCTCTGGGTGTAGGTATTGGAGACAGTGAGGACTCTGGGTGTGGGTATTGGAGACAGTGAGGACTCTGGGTGTGGGTATTGGAGACAGTGAGGGCTCTGGGTGTAGGTATTGGAGACAGAGAGGACTCTGGGTGTAGGTATTGGAGACAGTGAGGACTCTGGGTGTGGGTATTGGAGACATTGAGGGCTCTGGGTGTGGGTATTGGAGACATTGAGGGCTCTGGGTGTGGGTATTGGAGACAGTGAGGACTCTGGGTGTGGGTATTGGAGACAGTGAGGGCTCTGGGTGTGGGTATTGGAGACAGTGAGGGCTCTGGGTGTGGGTTCTGGAGACAGTGAGGGCTCTGGGTGTGGGTTTTGGAGACAGTGAGGGCTCTGGGTGTGGGTATTGGCGACAGTGATGGCTCTGTGTATGGGTTTTGGAGACAGTGAGGACTCTGGGTATGGGTTCTGGAGACAGTGAGGGCTCTGGGTGTGGGTTTTGGAGACAGTGAGGGCTCTGGGTGTGGGTTTTGGATACAGTGAGGGCTCTGGGTGTGGGTATTGGAGACAGTGAGGACTCTGGGTATGGGTATTGGAGACAGTGAGAGCTCTGGGTATGGGTTTTGGAGACAGTGAGGGCTCTGGGTATGGGTTTTGTGGACAGTGAGAGCTCTGGGTATGGGTTTTGTAGACAGTGAGAGCTCTGGGTATGGGTTTTGTTGACAGTGAGGGCTCTGGGTGTGGGATTTAGAGACAGCGAGGACTCTGGGTTTGGATATTGTAGACAGTGAGAGCTCTGGGTGTGGGTTTTGGAGACAGTGAGGGCTCTGGCTATGGGTTTTGTAGACAGTGAGAGCTCTGGGTAATGGTTTTGTAGACAGTGAGAGCTCTGGGTATGGGTATTGGAGACAGTGAGGGCTCTGGGTGTAGGTATTGGAGACAGTGAGGACTCTGGGTGTAGGTATTGGAGACAGTGAGGACTCTGGGTGTGGGTACTGGAGACAGTGAGGGCTCTGGGTGTAGGTATTGGAGACAGTGAGGACTCTGGGTGTGGGTATTGGAGACAGTGAGGACTCTGGATGTGGGTTTTGGAGACAGTGAGGACTCTGGGTGTGGGTATTGGAGACAGTGAGGGCTCTGGGTGTAGGTATTGGAGACAGAGAGGACTCTGGGTGTAGGTATTGGAGACAGTGAGGACTCTGGGTGTGGGTATTGGAGACAGTGAGGGCTCTGGGTGTGGGTTTTGGAGACAGTGAGGGCTCTGGGTGTGGGGTTTGCAGACAGTGAGGGCTCTGGGTGTGGGTATTGGAGACAGTGATGGCTCTGGGTGTGGGGTTTGGAGACAGTGAGGGCTCTGAGTGTGGGTTTTGGAGACAGTGAGGACTCTGGGTGTGGGTATTGGAGACAGTGAGGGCTCTGGGTGTGGGTTTTGGAGACAGTGAGGGCTCTGAGTGTGGGTTTTGGAGACAGTGAGGGCTCTGAGTGTGGGTTTTGGAGACAGTGAGGACTCTGGGTGTGGGTTTTGGAGATAGTGAGGACTCTGGGTGTGGGTATTGGAGACAGTGAGGGCTCTGGGTGTGGGTTTTGGAGACAGTGAGGACTCTGGGTGTGGATATTGGAGACAGTGAGGGCTCTGGGTGTGGGTATTGGAGACAGTGAGGGCTCTGAGTGTGGGTTTTGGAGACAGTGAGGGCTCTGAGTGTGGGTTTTGGAGACAGTGAGGGCTCTGAGTGTGGGTTTTGGAGACAGTTAGGACTCTGGGTGTGGGTTTTGGAGACAGTGAGGGCTCTGGGTGTGGGTATTGGAGACAGTGAGGGCTCTGGGTGTGGGTACTGGAGACAGTGAGGGCTCTGGGTGTAGGTATTGGAGACAGTGAGGACTCTGGGTGTGGGTATTGGAGACAGTGAGGACTCTGGATGTGGGTTTTGGAGTCAGTGAGGACTCTGGGTGTGGGTATTGGAGACAGTGAGGGCTCTGGGTGTAGGTATTGGAGACAGAGAGGACTCTGGGTGTAGGTATTGGAGACAGTGAGGACTCTGGGTGTGGGTATTGGAGACAGTGAGGGCTCTGGGTGTGGGTATTGGAGACATTGAGGGCTCTGGGTGTGGGTATTGGAGACAGTGAGGACTCTGGGTGTCGGTATTGGAGACAGTGAGGGCTCTGGGTGTGGGGTTTGGAGACAGTGAGGGCTCTGAGTGTGGGTTTTGGAGACAGTGAGGACTCTGGGTGTGGGTATTGGAGACAGTGAGGGCTCTGGGTGTGGGTTTTGGAGACAGTGAGGGCTCTGAGTGTAGGTTTTGGAGGCAGTGAGTGCTCTGAGTGTGGGTTTTGGAGACAGTGAGGACTCTGGGTGTGGGTTTTGGAGATAGTGAGGACTCTGGGTGTGGATATTGGAGACAGTGAGGGCTCTGGGTGTGGGTATTGGAGACAGTGAGGGCTCTGAGTGTGGGTTTTGGAGACAGTGAGGGCTCTGAGTGTGGGTTTTGGAGACAGTGAGGGCTCTGAGTGTGGGTTTTGGAGACAGTTAGGACTCTGGGTGTGGGTTTTGGAGACAGTGAGGGCTCTGGGTGTGGGTTTTGGAGACAGTGAGGGCTCTGGGTGTGGGTTCTGGAGACAGTGAGGACTCTGGGTGTGGGTATTGGAGACAGTGAGGACTCTGGGTGTGGGTATTGGAGACAGTGAGGGCTCTGGGTGTGGGTTTTGGAGACAGTGAGGACTCTGGGTGTGGGTATTGGAGACAGTGAGGACTCTGGGTGTGGGTATTGGAGACAGTGAGGGCTCTGGGTGCGGGTTTTGGAGACAGCGAGGACTCTGAGCGTGGGTATTGGAGACAGTGAGGGCTCTGGGTGTGGGTATTGGAGACAGCGAGGACTCTGAGCGTGGGTTTTGGAGACAGTGAGGGCTCTGTGTGGGTTTTGGAGACAGTGAGGGCTCTGGGTGTAGGTATTGGAGACAGTGAGGGCTCTGGATGTGGGTTTTGGAGACAGTGAGTGCTCTGGTTCTGGATTTTGTAGACAGTGAGGGCTCTGGGTGTGGGTATTGGAGACAGTGAGGACTCTGGGTGTGGGTATTGGAGACAGTGAGGACTCTGGGTGTGGGTATTGGAGACAGTGAGGACTCTGGGTGTTGGTATTGGAGACAGTGAGGGCTCTGTGTGGGTTTTGGAGACAGTGAGGACTCTGGGTGTGGGTATTGGAGACAGTGAGGGCTCTGGGTGTGGGTTTTGGAGACAGTGAGGGCTCTGAGTGTGTGTTTTGGAGACAGTGAGGGCTCTGGGTGTGGGTATTGGAGACAGTGAGGGCTCTGGCTATGGGTTTTGGAGACAGTGAGGGCTCTTGGTATGGGTTTTGTAGACAGTGAGTGCTCTGGGTATGGGTTTTGTGGACAGTGAGAGCTCTGGGCATGGGTTTTGGAGACAGTGAGGGCTCTGGGTGTGGGTATTGGAGACAGTGAGGGCTCTGGGTGTAGGTATTGGAGACAGTGAGGACTCTGGGTGTGGGTATTGGAGACAGTGAGGACTCTGGATGTGGGTTTTGGAGACAGTGAGGACTCTGGGTGTGGGTATTGGAGACAGTGAGGGCTCTGGGTGTAGGTATTGGAGACAGAGAGGACTCTGGGTGTAGGTATTGGAGACAGTGAGGACTCTGGGTGTGGGTATTGGAGACAGTGAGGGCTCTGGGTGTGGGTTTTGGAGACAGTGAGGGCTCTGGGTGTGGGGTTTGCAGACAGTGAGGGCTCTGGGTGTGGGTATTGGAGACAGTGAGGGCTCTGGGTGTGGGGTTTGGAGACAGTGAGGGCTCTGAGTGTGGGTTTTGGAGACAGTGAGGACTCTGGGTGTGGGTATTGGAGACAGTGAGGGCTCTGGGTGTGGGTTTTGGAGACAGTGAGGGCTCTGAGTGTGGGTTTTGGAGACAGTGAGGGCTCTGAGTGTGGGTTTTGGAGACAGTGAGGACTCTGGGTGTGGGTTTTGGAGATAGTGAGGACTCTGGGTGTGGGTATTGGAGACAGTGAGGGCTCTGGGTGTGGGTTTTGGAGACAGTGAGGACTCTGGGTGTGGATATTGGAGACAGTGAGGGCTCTGGGTGTGGGTATTGGAGACAGTGAGGGCTCTGAGTGTGGGTTTTGGAGACAGTGAGGGCTCTGAGTGTGGGTTTTGGAGACAGTGAGGGCTCTGAGTGTGGGTTTTGGAGACAGTTAGGACTCTGGGTGTGGGTTTTGGAGACAGTGAGGGCTCTGGGTGTGGGTATTGGAGACAGTGAGGGCTCTGAGTGTGGGTTTTGGAGACAGTTAGGACTCTGGGTGTGGGTATTGGAGACAGTGAGGGCTCTGGGTGTAGGTATTGGAGAAAGAGAGGACTCTGGGTGTAGGTATTGGAGACAGTGAGGACTCTGGGTGTGGGTATTGGAGACAGTGAGGGCTCTGGGTGTGGGTTTTGGAGACAGTGAGGTCTCTGGGTGTGGGGTTTGGAGACAGTGAGGGCTCTGAGTGTGGGTTTTGGAGACAGTGAGGACTCTGGGTGTGGGTATTGGAGACAGTGAGGACTCTGGGTGTGGGTTTTGGAGATAGTGAGGACTCTGGGTGTGGATATTGGAGACAGTGAGGGCTCTGGGTGTGGGTATTGGAGACAGTGAGGGCTCTGAGTGTGGGTTTTGGAGACAGTGAGGGCTCTGAGTGTGGGTTTTGGAGACAGTGAGGGCTCTGAGTGTGGGTTTTGGAGACAGTTAGGACTCTGGGTGTGGGTTTTGGAGACAGTGAGGGCTCTGGGTGTTGGTTTTGGAGACAGTGAGGGCTCTGGGTGTGGGTTCTGGAGACAGTGAGGACTCTGGGTGTGGGTATTGGAGACAGTGAGGACTCTGGGTGTGGGTATTGGAGACAGTGAGGGCTCTGGGTGTGGGTTTTGGAGACAGTGAGGACTCTGGGTGTGGGTATTGGAGACAGTGAGGACTCTGGGTGTGGGTATTGGAGACAGTGAGGGCTCTGGGTGCGGGTTTTGGAGACAGCGAGGACTCTGAGCGTGGGTATTGGAGACAGTGAGGGCTCTGGGTGTGGGTATTGGAGACAGCGAGGACTCTGAGCGTGGGTTTTGGAGACAGTGAGGGCTCTGTGTGGGTTTTGGAGACAGTGAGGGCTCTGGGTGTAGGTATTGGAGACAGTGAGGGCTCTGGATGTGGGTTTTGGAGACAGTGAGTGCTCTGGTTCTGGATTTTGGAGACAGTGAGGGCTCTGGGTGTGGGTATTGGAGACAGTGAGGACTCTGGGTGTGGGTATTGGAGACAGTGAGGACTCTGGGTGTGGGTATTGGAGACAGTGAGGACTCTGGGTGTTGGTATTGGAGACAGTGAGGGCTCTGTGTGGGTTTTGGAGACAGTGAGGACTCTGGGTGTGGGTATTGGAGACAGTGAGGGCTCTGGGTGTGGGTTTTGGAGACAGTGAGGGCTCTGAGTGTGTGTTTTGGAGACAGTGAGGGCTCTGGGTGTGGGTATTGGAGACAGTGAGGGCTCTGGCTATGGGTTTTGGAGACAGTGAGGGCTCTTGGTATGGGTTTTGTAGACAGTGAGTGCTCTGGGTATGGGTTTTGTGGACAGTGAGAGCTCTGGGCATGGGTTTTGGAGACAGTGAGGGCTCTGGGTGTGGGTATTGGAGACAGTGAGGGCTCTGGGTGTAGGTATTGGAGACAGTGAGGACTCTGGGTGTGGGTATTGGAGACAGTGAGGACTCTGGATGTGGGTTTTGGAGACAGTGAGGACTCTGGGTGTGGGTATTGGAGACAGTGAGGGCTCTGGGTGTAGGTATTGGAGACAGAGAGGACTCTGGGTGTAGGTATTGGAGACAGTGAGGACTCTGGGTGTGGGTATTGGAGACAGTGAGGGCTCTGGGTGTGGGTTTTGGAGACAGTGAGGGCTCTGGGTGTGGGGTTTGCAGACAGTGAGGGCTCTGGGTGTGGGTATTGGAGACAGTGAGGGCTCTGGGTGTGGGGTTTGGAGACAGTGAGGGCTCTGAGTGTGGGTTTTGGAGACAGTGAGGACTCTGGGTATGGGTATTGGAGACAGTGAGGGCTCTGGGTGTGGGTTTTGGAGACAGTGAGGGCTCTGAGTGTGGGTTTTGGAGACAGTGAGGGCTCTGAGTGTGGGTTTTGGAGACAGTGAGGACTCTGGGTGTGGGTTTTGGAGATAGTGAGGACTCTGGGTGTGGGTATTGGAGACAGTGAGGGCTCTGGGTGTGGGTTTTGGAGACAGTGAGGACTCTGGGTGTGGATATTGGAGACAGTGAGGGCTCTGGGTGTGGGTATTGGAGACAGTGAGGGCTCTGAGTGTGGGTTTTGGAGACAGTGAGGGCTCTGAGTGTGGGTTTTGGAGACAGTGAGGGCTCTGGGTGTGGGTTTTGGAGACAGTTAGGACTCTGGGTGTGGGTTTTGGAGACAGTGAGGGCTCTGGGTGTGGGTATTGGAGACAGTGAGGGCTCTGGGTGTGGGTACTGGAGACAGTGAGGACTCTGGGTGTGGGTATTGGAGACAGTGAGGACTCTGGATGTGGGTTTTGGAGACAGTGAGGACTCTGGGTGTGGGTATTGGAGACAGTGAGGACTCTGGGTGTGGGTATTGGAGACAGTGAGGGCTCTGGGTGTGGGGTTTGGAGACAGTGAGGGCTCTGAGTGTGGGTTTTGGAGACAGTGAGGACTCTGGGTGTGGGTATTGGAGACAGTGAGGGCTCTGGGTGTGGGTTTTGGAGACAGTGAGGGCTCTGAGTGTGGGTTTTGGAGACAGTGAGTGCTGTGAGTGTGGGTTTTGGAGACAGTGAGGACTCTGGGTGTGGGTTTTGGAGATAGTGAGGACTCTGGGTGTGGATATTGGAGACAGTGAGGGCTCTGGGTGTGGGTATTGGAGACAGTGAGGGCTCTGAGTGTGGGTTTTGGAGACAGTGAGGGCTCTGAGTGTGGGTTTTGGAGACAGTGAGGGCTCTGAGTGTGGGTTTTGGAGACAGTTAGGACTCTGGGTGTGGGTTTTGGAGACAGTGAGGGCTCTGGGTGTGGGTTTTGGAGACAGTGAGGGCTCTGGGTGTGGGTTCTGGAGACAGTGAGGACTCTGGGTGTGGGTATTGGAGACAGTGAGGACTCTGGGTGTGGGTATTGGAGACAGTGAGGGCTCTGGGTGTGGGTTTTGGAGACAGTGAGGACTCTGGGTGTGGGTATTGGAGACAGTGAGGACTCTGGGTGTGGGTATTGGAGACAGTGAGGGCTCTGGGTGCGGGTTTTGGAGACAGCGAGGACTCTGAGCGTGGGTATTGGAGACAGTGAGGGCTCTGGGTGTGGGTATTGGAGACAGCGAGGACTCTGAGCGTGGGTTTTGGAGACAGTGAGGGCTCTGTGTGGGTTTTGGAGACAGTGAGGGCTCTGGGTGTAGGTATTGGAGACAGTGAGGGCTCTGGATGTGGGTTTTGGAGACAGTGAGTGCTCTGGTTCTGGATTTTGGAGACAGTGAGGGCTCTGGGTGTGGGTATTGGAGACAGTGAGGACTCTGGGTGTGGGTATTGGAGACAGTGAGGACTCTGGGTGTGGGTATTGGAGACAGTGAGGACTCTGGGTGTGGGTATTGGAGACAGTGAGGGCTCTGGGTGTGGGTTTTGGAGACAGTGAGGGCTCTGTGTGGGTTTTGGAGACAGTGAGGACTCTGGGTGTGGGTATTGGAGACAGTGAGGGCTCTGGGTGTGGGTTTTGGAGACAGTGAGGGCTCTGAGTGTGTGTTTTGGAGACAGTGAGGGCTCTGGGTGTGGGTATTGGAGACAGTGAGGGCTCTGGGTATGCGTTTTGTAGACAGTGAAAGCTCTGGGTATGGGTTTTGCAGACAGTGAGAGCTCTGGGTATGGGTTTTGTTGACAGTGAGGGCTCTGGGTGTGGGATTTAGAGACAGCGAGGACTCTGGGTGTGGGTATTGTCGACAGTGAGAGCTCTGGCTATGGGTTTTGGAGACAGTGAGGGCTCTTGGTATGGGTTTTGTAGACAGTGAGTGCTCTGGGTATGGGTTTTGTGGACAGTGAGAGCTCTGGGCATGGGTTTTGGAGACAGTGAGGGCTCTGGGTGTGGGTATTGGAGACTGTGAGGGCTCTGGGTATAGGTATTGGAGACAGTGAGGACTCTGGGTGTAGGTATTGGAGACAGTGAGGACTCTGGGTGTGGATATTGGAGACAGTGAGGGCTCTGGGTGTGGGTATTGGAGACAGTGAGGGCTCTGGGTGTGGGTATTGGAGACAGTGAGGGCTCTGGGTGTGGGTTTTGGAGACAGTGAGGGCTCTGGTTCTGGATTTTGGAGACAGTGAGGGCTCTGGGTGTGGGTATTGGAGACAGAAAGGGCTCTGGGTGTGGATGTGGGAGACAGTGAGGGCTCTGGGTGTGGATGTGGGTGACAGTGAGGACTCTGGGTGTGGATGTGGTAGACAGCGAGGACTCTGGGTGTGGGTATTGGAGACAGTGAGGCTCTGGGTGTTGGTTTTGGAGACAGTGAGGACTCTGGGTGTGGGTGTGGGTGTGGTAGACAGCGAGGACTCTGGGTGTGGGTATTGGAGACAGTGAGGGCTCTGGGTGTGGGTTTTGGAGACAGTGAGGGCTCTGGGTGTGGGTTTTGGCGACAGTGAGGACTCTGGGTGTGGGTGTGGAAGACAGCGAGGTCTCTGGGTGTGGGTTTTGGAGACAGTGAGGGCTCTGGGTGTGGGTATTGGAGACAGTGAGGACTCTGGGTGTGGGTTTTGGAGACAGTGAGGGCTCTGGGTGTGGGTTTTGGAGACAGTGAGGACTCTGGGTGTGGGTATTGGAGACAGTGAGGGCTCTGGTTGTGGGTTTTGGAGACAGTGAGGGCTCTGGGTGTGGGTATTGGAAACAGAGGTCTCTGGGTATGGGTATTGTAGACAGTGAGAGCTCTGGGTATGGGTTTTGGAGACAGTGAGGGCTCTGGGTGTGGGTTTTGTAGACAGTGAGAGCTCTGGGTATGGGTTTTGTAGACAGTGAGAGCTCTGGGTATGGGTTTTGTTGACAGTGAGGGCTCTTTTTGTGGGATTTAGAGACAGCGAGGACTCTGGGTGTGGGTATTGTAGACAGTGAGAGCTCTGGGTATGGTTTTTGGAGACAGTGAGGGCTCTGGGTATGGCTTTTGT
The DNA here is from genome assembly GCF_036365525.1 of Heterodontus francisci. Lineage (NCBI taxonomy): Eukaryota > Metazoa > Chordata > Chondrichthyes > Heterodontiformes > Heterodontidae > Heterodontus > Heterodontus francisci. The sequence goes on from NW_027140673.1 coordinate 80,597, forward strand.
AGATAGTGAGAGCTCTGGGTATGCGTTTTGGAGACAGTGAGGGCTTTGGGTGTGGGTATTGGAGACAGTGAGGGCTCTGGGTATAGGTATTGGAGACAGTGAGGGCTCTGGGTATGGGTATTGGAGACAGTGAGGCCTCTGGGTGTGGGTATTGGAGACAGTGAGGACTCTGGGTTTGGGCTGTGCAGACAGTGAGGGCTCTGGGTATGGGTATTGGAGACAGTGAGGGCTCTGTGTGTGGGTATTGGAGACAGTGAGGGCTCTGGGTGTGGGTATTGGAGACAGTGAGGACTCTGGGTGTGGTATCGGAGACAGTGAGGACTCTGGGTGTGGGTATTGGAGACACTGAGGACTCTGGGTGTGGGTATTGGAGACAGTGAGGACTGGGTATGGGTATTGGAGACAGTGAGGGCTCTGGGTGTGGGTATTGGAGACAGTGAGGGCTCTGGGTGTGGGTATTGGAGACAGTGAGGGCTCTGGGTGTGGGTATTGGAGACAGTGAGGGGTCTGGGTGTGGGTTTTGGAGACAGCGAGGACTCTGGGTGTGGGTTTTGGAGACAGTGAGGACTCTGGGTGTGGGTATTGGAGACAGTGAGGACACTGGGTGAGGGTATTGGAGACAGTGAGGACTCTGGGTGTGGGTATTGGAGACAGTGAGGGCTCTGGTTGTGGGTATTGGAGACAGTGAGGACTCTGGGTGTGGTATCGGAGACAGTGAGGACTCTGGGTGTGGGTATTGGAGACAGTGAGGGCTCTGGGTGTGGGTATTGGAGACAGTGAGGGCTCTGGGTGTGGGTTTTGGAGACAGTGAGGGCTCTGTGTGGGTTTTGGAGACAGTGAGGACTCTGGGTGTGGGTATTGGAGACAGTGAGGGCTCTGGGTGTGGGTTTTGGCGACAGTGAGGACTCTGGGTGTGGGTGTGGAAGACAGCGAGGTCTCTGGGTGTGGGTTTTGGAGACAGTGAGGGCTCTGGGTGTGGGTATTGGAGACAGTGAGGACTCTGGGTGTGGGTTTTGGAGACAGTGAGGGCTCTGGGTGTGGGTTTTGGAGACAGTGAGGACTCTGGGTGTGGGTATTGGAGACAGTGAGGGCTCTGGTTGTGGGTTTTGGAGACAGTGAGGGCTCTGGGTGTGGGTATTGGAAACAGAGGTCTCTGGGTATGGGTATTGTAGACAGTGAGAGCTCTGGGTATGGGTTTTGGAGACAGTGAGGGCTCTGGGTGTGGGTTTTGTAGACAGTGAGAGCTCTAGGTATGGGTTTTGTTGACAGTGAGGGCTCTTTTTGTGGGATTTAGAGACAGCGAGGACTCTGGGTGTGGGTATTGTAGACAGTGAGAGCTCTGGGTATGGTTTTTGGAGACAGTGAGGGCTCTGGGTATGGGTTTTGTAGACAGTGAGAGCTCTGGGTATGCGTTTTGGAGACAGTGAGGGCTTTGGGTGTGGGTATTGGAGACAGTGAGGGCTCTGGGTATAGGTATTGGAGACAGTGAGGGCTCTGGGTATGGGTATTGGAGACAGTGAGGCCTCTGGGTGTGGGTATTGGAGACAGTGAGGACTCTGGGTTTGGGCTGTGCAGACAGTGAGTGCTCTGGGTATGGGTATTGGAGACAGTGAGGGCTCTGGGTGTGGGTATTGGAGACAGTGAGGGCTCTGGGTGTGGGTATTGGAGACAGTGAGGACTCTGGGTGTGGTATCGGAGACAGTGAGGACTCTGGGTGTGGGTATTGGAGACACTGAGGACTCTGGGTGTGGGTATTGGAGACAGTGAGGACTGGGTATGGGTATTGGAGACAGTGAGGGCTCTGGGTGTGGGTATTGGAGACAGTGAGGGCTCCGGGTGTAGGTATTGGAGACAGTGAGGACTCTGGGTGTGGGTATTGGAGACAGTGAGGGCTCTGGGTGTGGGTATTGGAGACAGTGAGGGGTCTGGGTGTGGGTTTTGGAGACAGCGAGGACTCTGGGTGTGGGTTTTGGAGACAGTGAGGACTCTGGGTGTGGGTATTGGAGACAGTGAGGACACTGGGTGTGGGTATTGGAGACAGTGAGGACTCTGGGTGTGGGTATTGGAGACAGTGAGGGCTCTGGGTGTGGGTTTTGGAGACAGTGAGGGCTCTGTGTGGGTTTTGGAGACAGTGAGGACTCTGGGTGTGGGTATTGGAGACAGTGAGGGCTCTGGGTGTGGGTTTTGGAGACAGTGAGGGCTCTGAGTGTGTGTTTTGGAGACAGTGAGGGCTCTGGGTGTGGGTATTGGAGACAGTGAGGGCTCTGGGTATGGGTTTTGTAGACAGTGAAAGCTCTGGGTATGGGTTTTGCAGACAGTGAGAGCTCTGGGTATGGGTTTTGTTGACAGTGAGGGCTCTGGGTGTGGGATTTAGAGACAGCGAGGACTCTGGGTGTGGGTATTGTCGACAGTGCGAGCTCTGGGTATGGGTTTTGGAGACAGTGAGGGCTCTTGGTATGGGTTTTGTAGACAGTGAGTGCTCTGGGTATGGGTTTTGTGGACAGTGAGAGCTCTGGGCATGGGTTTTGGAGACAGTGAGGGCTCTGGCTGTGGGTATTGGAGACAGTGAGGGCTCTGGGTATAGGTATTGGAGACAGTGAGGACTCTGGGTGTAGGTATTGGAGACAGTGAGGACTCTGGGTGTGGATATTGGAGACAGTGAAGGCTCTGGGTGTGGGTATTGGAGACAGTGAGGGATCTGGGTGCAGGTATTGGAGACAGTGAGGACTCTGGGTGTGGGTATTGGAGACAGTGAGGGCTCTGGGTGTGGGTATTGGAGACAGTGAGGGCTCTGGGTGTGGGTATTGGAGACAGTGAGGAGGACTCTGGGTGTGGGCTGTGCACACAGTGACGGCTCTGGGTGTGGGTATTGGAGTCAGTGAGGGCTCTGGGTGTGGATATTGGAGACAGTGATGACTCTGGGTGTGGGTATTGGAGACAGTGAGGGCTCTGGGTGTGGGTTTTGGAGACAGTGAGGGCTCTGAGTGTGGGTTTTGGAGACAGTGAGGGCTCTGGTTGTGGGTTTTGGAGACAGTGAGGACTCTGGGTGTGGGTTTTGGCGACAGTGAGGGCTCTGGGTGTGGGTTTTGGAGACAATGAGGGCTCTGAGTGTGGGTTTTGGAGACAGTGAAGACTCTGGGTGTGGGTATTGGAGACAGTGAGGGCTCTGGGTGTGGTTTTGGAGACAGTGAGGGCTCTGGGTGTGGGTATTGGAGACAGTGAGGGCTCTGGGTGTGGGTATTGGAGACAGTGAGGGCTCTGGGTATGGGTTTTGTAGACAGTGAAAGCTCTGGGTATGGGTTTTGCAGACAGTGAGAGCTCTGGGTATGGGTTTTGTTGACAGTGAGGGCTCTGGGTTTGGGATTTAGAGACAGCGAGGTCTCTGGGTGTGGGTATTGTCGACAGTGAGAGCTCTGGGTATGGGTTTTGGAGACAGTGAGGGCTCTTGGTATGGGTTTTGTAGACAGTGAGTGCTCTGGGTATGGGTTTTGTGGACAGTGAGAGCTCTGGGCATGGGTTTTGGAGACAGTGAGGGCTCTGGGTGTGGGTATTGGAGACAGTGAGGGCTCTGGGTATAGGTATTGGAGACAGTGAGGACTCTGGGTGTAGGTATTGGAGACAGTGAGGACTCTGGGTGTGGATATTGGAGACAGTGAGGGCTCTGGGTGTGGGTATTGGAGACAGTGAGGGCTCTGGGTGTGGGTATTGGAGACAGTGAGGGCTCTGGGTGTGGGTTTTGGAGACAGTGAGGGCTCTGGTTCTGGATTTTGGAGACAGTGAGGGCTCTGGGTGTGGGTATTGGAGACAGTGAGGGCTCTGGGTATAGGTATTGGAGACAGTGAGGACTCTGGGTGTAGGTATTGGAGACAGTGAGGACTCTGGGTGTGGATATTGGAGACAGTGAAGGCTCTGGGTGTGGGTATTGGAGACAGTGAGGGATCTGGGTGCAGGTATTGGAGACAGTGAGGACTCTGGGTGTGGGTATTGGAGACAGTGAGGGCTCTGGGTGTGGGTATTGGAGACAGTGAGGGCTCTGGGTGTGGGTATTGGAGACAGTGAGGAGGACTCTGGGTGTGGGCTGTGCACACAGTGACGGCTCTGGGTGTGGGTATTGGAGTCAGTGAGGGCTCTGGGTGTGGATATTGGAGACAGTGATGACTCTGGGTGTGGGTATTGGAGACAGTGAGGGCTCTGGGTGTGGGTTTTGGAGACAGTGAGGGCTCTGAGTGTGGGTTTTGGAGACAGTGAGGGCTCTGGTTGTGGGTTTTGGAGACAGTGAGGACTCTGGGTGTGGGTTTTGGCGACAGTGAGGGCTCTGGGTGTGGGTTTTGGAGACAATGAGGGCTCTGAGTGTGGGTTTTGGAGACAGTGAAGACTCTGGGTGTGGGTATTGGAGACAGTGAGGGCTCTGGGTGTGGTTTTGGAGACAGTGAGGGCTCTGGGTGTGGGTATTGGAGACAGTGAGGGCTCTGGGTGTGGGTATTGGAGACAGTGAGGGCTCTGGGTATGGGTTTTGTAGACAGTGAAAGCTCTGGGTATGGGTTTTGCAGACAGTGAGAGCTCTGGGTATGGGTTTTGTTGACAGTGAGGGCTCTGGGTTTGGGATTTAGAGACAGCGAGGTCTCTGGGTGTGGGTATTGTCGACAGTGAGAGCTCTGGGTATGGGTTTTGGAGACAGTGAGGGCTCTTGGTATGGGTTTTGTAGACAGTGAGTGCTCTGGGTATGGGTTTTGTGGACAGTGAGAGCTCTGGGCATGGGTTTTGGAGACAGTGAGGGCTCTGGGTGTGGGTATTGGAGACAGTGAGGGCTCTGGGTATAGGTATTGGAGACAGTGAGGACTCTGGGTGTAGGTATTGGAGACAGTGAGGACTCTGGGTGTGGATATTGGAGACAGTGAGGGCTCTGGGTGTGGGTATTGGAGACAGTGAGGGCTCTGGGTGTGGGTATTGGAGACAGTGAGGGCTCTGGGTGTGGGTTTTGGAGACAGTGAGGGCTCTGGTTCTGGATTTTGGAGACAGTGAGGGCTCTGGGTGTGGGTATTGGAGACAGTGAGGGCTCTGGGTGTGGATGTGGGAGACAGTGAGGGCTCTGGGTGTGGATGTGGGTGACAGTGAGGACTCTGGGTGTGGATGTGGTAGACAGCGAGGACTCTGGGTGTGGGTGTGGGTGTGGTAGACAGCGAGGACTCTGGGTGTGGGTATTGGAGACAGTGAGGGCTCTGGGTGTGGGTTTTGGAGACAGTGAGGGCTCTGGGTGTGGGTTTTGGAGACAGTGAGGGCTCTGGGTGTGGGTTTTGGCGACAGTGAGGACTCTGGGTGTGGGTGTGGTAGACAGCGAGGTCTCTGGGTGTGGGTTTTGGAGACAGTGAGGGCTCTGGGTGTGGGTATTGGAGACAGTGAGAGCTCTGGGTATGGGTTTTGTTGACAGTGAGGGCTCTGGGTTTGGGATTTAGAGACAGCGAGGTCTCTGGGTGTGGGTATTGTCGACAGTGAGAGCTCTGGGTGTGGGTTTTGGAGACAGTGACGGCTCTTGGTATGGGTTTTGTAGACAGTGAGGGCTCTGGGTGCGGGTTTTGGAGACAGCGAGGACTCTGAGCGTGGGTATTGGAGACAGTGAGGGCTCTGGGTGTGGGTATTGGAGACAGCGAGGACTCTGAGCGTGGGTTTTGGAGACAGTGAGGGCTCTGTGTGGGTTTTGGAGACAGTGAGGGCTCTGGGTGTAGGTATTGGAGACAGTGAGGGCTCTGGATGTGGGTTTTGGAGACAGTGAGTGCTCTGGTTCTGGATTTTGGAGACAGTGAGGGCTCTGGGTGTGGGTATTGGAGACAGTGAGGACTCTGGGTGTGGGTATTGGAGACAGTGAGGACTCTGGGTGTGGGTATTGGAGACAGTGAGGACTCTGGGTGTGGGTATTGGAGACAGTGAGGGCTCTGGGTGTGGGTTTTGGAGACAGTGAGGGCTCTGTGTGGGTTTTGGAGACAGTGAGGACTCTGGGTGTGGGTATTGGAGACAGTGAGGGCTCTGGGTGTGGGTTTTGGAGACAGTGAGGGCTCTGAGTGTGTGTTTTGGAGACAGTGAGGGCTCTGGGTGTGGGTATTGGAGACAGTGAGGGCTCTGGGTATGCGTTTTGTAGACAGTGAAAGCTCTGGGTATGGGTTTTGCAGACAGTGAGAGCTCTGGGTATGGGTTTTGTTGACAGTGAGGGCTCTGGGTGTGGGATTTAGAGACAGCGAGCACTCTGGGTGTGGGTATTGTCGACAGTGAGAGCTCTGGCTATGGGTTTTGGAGACAGTGAGGGCTCTTGGTATGGGTTTTGTAGACAGTGAGTGCTCTGGGTATGGGTTTTGTGGACAGTGAGAGCTCTGGGCATGGGTTTTGGAGACAGTGAGGGCTCTGGGTGTGGGTATTGGAGACTGTGAGGGCTCTGGGTATAGGTATTGGTGACAGTGAGGACTCTGGGTGTAGGTATTGGAGACAGTGAGGACTCTGGGTGTGGATATTGGAGACAGTGAGGGCTCTGGGTGTGGGTATTGGAGACAGTGAGGGCTCTGGGTGTGGGTATTGGAGACAGTGAGGGCTCTGGGTGTGGGTTTTGGAGACAGTGAGGGCTCTGGTTCTGGATTTTGGAGACAGTGAGGGCTCTGGGTGTGGGTATTGGAGACAGAAAGGGCTCTGGGTGTGGATGTGGGAGACAGTGAGGGCTCTGGGTGTGGATGTGGGTGACAGTGAGGACTCTGGGTGTGGATGTGGTAGACAGCGAGGACTCTGGGTGTGGGTATTGGAGACAGTGAGGCTCTGGGTGTTGGTTTTGGAGACAGTGAGGACTCTGGGTGTGGGTGTGGGTGTGGTAGACAGCGAGGACTCTGGGTGTGGGTATTGGAGACAGTGAGGGCTCTGGGTGTGGGTTTTGGAGACAGTGAGGGCTCTGGGTGTGGGTTTTGGAGACAGTGAGGGCTCTGGGTGTGGGTTTTGGCGACAGTGAGGACTCTGGGTGTGGGTGTGGAAGACAGCGAGGTCTCTGGGTGTGGGTTTTGGAGACAGTGAGGGCTCTGGGTGTGGGTATTGGAGACAGTGAGGACTCTGGGTGTGGGTTTTGGAGACAGTGAGGGCTCTGGGTGTGGGTTTTGGAGACAGTGAGGACTCTGGGTGTGGGTATTGGAGACAGTGAGGGCTCTGGTTGTGGGTTTTGGAGACAGTGAGGGCTCTGGGTGTGGGTATTGGAAACAGAGGTCTCTGGGTATGGGTATTGTAGACAGTGAGAGCTCTGGGTATGGGTTTTGGAGACAGTGAGGGCTCTGGGTGTGGGTTTTGTAGACAGTGAGAGCTCTGGGTATGGGTTTTGTAGACAGTGAGAGCTCTGGGTATGGGTTTTGTTGACAGTGAGGGCTCTTTTTGTGGGATTTAGAGACAGCGAGGACTCTGGGTGTGGGTATTGTAGACAGTGAGAGCTCTGGGTATGGTTTTTGGAGACAGTGAGGGCTCTGGGTATGGCTTTTGTAGATAGTGAGAGCTCTGGGTATGCGTTTTGGAGACAGTGAGGGCTTTGGGTGTGGGTATTGGAGACAGTGAGGGCTCTGGGTATAGGTATTGGAGACAGTGAGGGCTCTGGGTATGGGTATTGGAGACAGTGAGGCCTCTGGGTGTGGGTATTGGAGACAGTGAGGACTCTGGGTTTGGGCTGTGCAGACAGTGAGGGCTCTGGGTATGGGTATTGGAGACAGTGAGGGCTCTGTGTGTGGGTATTGGAGACAGTGAGGGCTCTGGGTGTGGGTATTGGAGACAGTGAGGACTCTGGGTGTGGTATCGGAGACAGTGAGGACTCTGGGTGTGGGTATTGGAGACACTGAGGACTCTGGGTGTGGGTATTGGAGACAGTGAGGACTGGGTATGGGTATTGGAGACAGTGAGGGCTCTGGGTGTGGGTATTGGAGACAGTGAGGGCTCTGGGTGTGGGTATTGGAGACAGTGAGGGCTCTGGGTGTGGGTATTGGAGACAGTGAGGGGTCTGGGTGTGGGTTTTGGAGACAGCGAGGACTCTGGGTGTGGGTTTTGGAGACAGTGAGGACTCTGGGTGTGGGTATTGGAGACAGTGAGGACACTGGGTGAGGGTATTGGAGACAGTGAGGACTCTGGGTGTGGGTATTGGAGACAGTGAGGGCTCTGGTTGTGGGTATTGGAGACAGTGAGGACTCTGGGTGTGGTATCGGAGACAGTGAGGACTCTGGGTGTGGGTATTGGAGACAGTGAGGGCTCTGGGTGTGGGTATTGGAGACAGTGAGGGCTCTGGGTGTGGGTTTTGGAGACAGTGAGGGCTCTGTGTGGGTTTTGGAGACAGTGAGGACTCTGGGTGTGGGTATTGGAGACAGTGAGGGCTCTGGGTGTGGGTTTTGGCGACAGTGAGGACTCTGGGTGTGGGTGTGGAAGACAGCGAGGTCTCTGGGTGTGGGTTTTGGAGACAGTGAGGGCTCTGGGTGTGGGTATTGGAGACAGTGAGGACTCTGGGTGTGGGTTTTGGAGACAGTGAAGGCTCTGGGTGTGGGTTTTGGAGACAGTGAGGACTCTGGGTGTGGGTATTGGAGACAGTGAGGGCTCTGGTTGTGGGTTTTGGAGACAGTGAGGGCTCTGGGTGTGGGTATTGGAAACAGAGGTCTCTGGGTATGGGTATTGTAGACAGTGAGAGCTCTGGGTATGGGTTTTGGAGACAGTGAGGGCTCTGGGTGTGGGTTTTGTAGACAGTGAGAGCTCTGGGTATGGGTTTTGTTGACAGTGAGGGCTCTTTTTGTGGGATTTAGAGACAGCGAGGACTCTGGGTGTGGGTATTGTAGACAGTGAGAGCTCTGGGTATGGTTTTTGGAGACAGTGAGGGCTCTGGGTATGGGTTTTGTAGACAGTGAGAGCTCTGGGTATGCGTTTTGGAGACAGTGAGGGCTTTGGGTGTGGGTATTGGAGACAGTGAGGGCTCTGGGTATAGGTATTGGAGACAGTGAGGGCTCTGGGTATGGGTATTGGAGACAGTGAGGCCTCTGGGTGTGGGTATTGGAGACAGTGAGGACTCTGGGTTTGGGCTGTGCAGACAGTGAGGGCTCTGGGTATGGGTATTGGAGACAGTGAGGGCTCTGGGTGTGGGTATTGGAGACAGTGAGGGCTCTGGGTGTGGGTATTGGAGACAGTGAGGACTCTGGGTGTGGTATCGGAGACAGTGAGGACTCTGGGTGTGGGTATTGGAGACACTGAGGACTCTGGGTGTGGGTATTGGAGACAGTGAGGACTGGGTATGGGTATTGGAGACAGTGAGGGCTCTGGGTGTGGGTATTGGAGACAGTGAGGGCTCCGGGTGTAGGTATTGGAGACAGTGAGGACTCTGGGTGTGGGTATTGGAGACAGTGAGGGCTCTGGGTGTGGGTATTGGAGACAGTGAGGGGTCTGGGTGTGGGTTTTGGAGACAGCGAGGACTCTGGGTGTGGGTTTTGGAGACAGTGAGGACTCTGGGTGTGGGTATTGGAGACAGTGAGGACACTGGGTGTGGGTATTGGAGACAGTGAGGACTCTGGGTGTGGGTATTGGAGACAGTGAGGGCTCTGGGTGTGGGTTTTGGAGACAGTGAGGGCTCTGTGTGGGTTTTGGAGACAGTGAGGACTCTGGGTGTGGGTATTGGAGACAGTGAGGGCTCTGGGTGTGGGTTTTGGAGACAGTGAGGGCTCTGAGTGTGTGTTTTGGAGACAGTGAGGGCTCTGGGTGTGGGTATTGGAGACAGTGAGGGCTCTGGGTATGGGTTTTGTAGACAGTGAAAGCTCTGGGTATGGGTTTTGCAGACAGTGAGAGCTCTGGGTATGGGTTTTGTTGACAGTGAGGGCTCTGGGTGTGGGATTTAGAGACAGCGAGGACTCTGGGTGTGGGTATTGTCGACAGTGCGAGCTCTGGGTATGGGTTTTGGAGACAGTGAGGGCTCTTGGTATGGGTTTTGTAGACAGTGAGTGCTCTGGGTATGGGTTTTGTGGACAGTGAGAGCTCTGGGTGTGGGTATTGGAGACAGTGAGGGCTCTGGCTGTGGGTATTGGAGACAGTGAGGGCTCTGGGTGTGGGTATTGGAGACAGTGAGGAGGACTCTGGGTGTGGGCTGTGCACACAGTGACGGCTCTGGGTGTGGGTATTGGAGTCAGTGAGGGCTCTGGGTGTGGATATTGGAGACAGTGATGACTCTGGGTGTGGGTATTGGAGACAGTGAGGGCTCTGGGTGTGGGTTTTGGAGACAGTGAGGGCTCTGAGTGTGGGTTTTGGAGACAGTGAGGGCTCTGGTTGTGGGTTTTGGAGACAGTGAGGACTCTGGGTGTGGGTTTTGGCGACAGTGAGGGCTCTGGGTGTGGGTTTTGGAGACAATGAGGGCTCTGAGTGTGGGTTTTGGAGACAGTGAAGACTCTGGGTGTGGGTATTGGAGACAGTGAGGGCTCTGGGTGTGGTTTTGGAGACAGTGAGGGCTCTGGGTGTGGGTATTGGAGACAGTGAGGGCTCTGGGTGTGGGTATTGGAGACAGTGAGGGCTCTGGGTATGGGTTTTGTAGACAGTGAAAGCTCTGGGTATGGGTTTTGCAGACAGTGAGAGCTCTGGGTATGGGTTTTGTTGACAGTGAGGGCTCTGGGTTTGGGATTTAGAGACAGCGAGGTCTCTGGGTGTGGGTATTGTCGACAGTGAGAGCTCTGGGTATGGGTTTTGGAGACAGTGAGGGCTCTTGGTATGGGTTTTGTAGACAGTGAGTGCTCTGGGTATGGGTTTTGTGGACAGTGAGAGCTCTGGGCATGGGTTTTGGAGACAGTGAGGGCTCTGGGTGTGGGTATTGGAGACAGTGAGGGCTCTGGGTATAGGTATTGGAGACAGTGAGGACTCTGGGTGTAGGTATTGGAGACAGTGAGGACTCTGGGTGTGGATATTGGAGGCAGTGAGGGCTCTGGGTGTGGGTATTGGAGACAGTGAGGGCTCTGGGTGTGGGTATTGGAGACAGTGAGGGCTCTGGGTGTGGGTTTTGGAGACAGTGAGGGCTCTGGTTCTGGATTTTGGAGACAGTGAGGGCTCTGGGTGTGGGTATTGGAGACAGTGAGGGCTCTGGGTGTGGATGTGGGAGACAGTGAGGGCTCTGGGTGTGGATGTGGGTGACAGTGAGGACTCTGGGTGTGGATGTGGTAGACAGCGAGGACTCTGGGTGTGGGTGTGGGTGTGGTAGACAGCGAGGACTCTGGGTGTGGGTATTGGAGACAGTGAGGGCTCTGGGTGTGGGTTTTGGAGACAGTGAGGGCTCTGGGTGTGGGTTTTGGAGACAGTGAGGGCTCTGGGTGTGGGTTTTGGCGACAGTGAGGACTCTGGGTGTGGGTGTGGTAGACAGCGAGGTCTCTGGGTGTGGGTTTTGGAGACAGTGAGGGCTCTGGGTGTGGGTATTGGAGACAGTGAGAGCTCTGGGTATGGGTTTTGTTGACAGTGAGGGCTCTGGGTTTGGGATTTAGAGACAGCGAGGTCTCTGGGTGTGGGTATTGTCGACAGTGAGAGCTCTGGGTGTGGGTTTTGGAGACAGTGACGGCTCTTGGTATGGGTTTTGTAGACAGTGAGTGCTCTGGGTATGGGTTTTGTGGACAGTGAGAGCTCTGGGCATGGGTTTTGGAGACAGTGAGGGCTCTGGGTGTGGGTATTGGAGACAGTGAGGGCTCTGGGTATAGGTATTGGAGACAGTGAGGACTCTGGGTGTAGGTATTGGAGACAGTGAGGACTCTGGGTGTGGATATTGGAGACAGTGAGGGCTCTGGGTGTGGGTATTGGAGACAGTGAGGGCTCTGGGTGTGGGTATTGGAGACAGTGAGGGCTCTGGGTGTGGGTTTTGGAGACAGTGAGGGCTCTGGTTCTGGATTTTGGAGACAGTGAGGGCTCTGGGTGTGGGTATTGGAGACAGTGAGGGCTCTGGGTGTGGATGTGGGAGACAGTGAGGGCTCTGGGTGTGGATGTGGGTGACAGTGAGGACTCTGGGTGTGGATGTGGTAGACAGCGAGGACTCTGGGTGTGGGTGTGGGTGTGGTAGACAGCGAGGACTCTGGGTGTGGGTATTGGAGACAGTGAGGGCTCTGGGTGTGGGTTTTGGAGACAGTGAGGGCTCTGGGTGTGGGTTTTGGAGACAGTGAGGGCTCTGGGTGTGGGTTTTGGCGACAGTGAGGACTCTGGGTGTGGGTGTGGTAGACAGGAGGTCTCTGGGTGTGGGTTTTGGAGACAGTGAGGGCTCTGGGTGTGGGTATTGGAGACAGTGAGGACTCTGGGTGTGGGTTTTGGAGACAGTGAGGGCTCTGGGTGTGGGTTTTGGAGACAGTGAGGACTCTGGGTGTGGGTATTGGAGACAGTGAGGGCTCTGGGTGTGGATGTGGGAGACAGTGAGGGCTCTGGGTGTGGATGTGGGTGACAGTGAGGCTCTGGGTGTGGGTTTTGGAGACATTGAGGACTCTGGGTGTGGGTGTGGGTGTGGTAGACAGCGAGGACTCTGGGTGTGGGTATTGGAGACAGTGAGGGCTCTGGGTGTGGGTTTTGGAGACAGTGAGGGCTCTGGGTGTGGGTTTTGGAGACAGTGAGGGCTCTGGGTGTGGGTTTTGGCGACAGTGAGGACTCTGGGTGTGGGTGTGGTAGACAGCGAGGTCTCTGGGTGTGGGTTTTGGAGACAGTGAGGGCTCTGGGTTTGGGTATTGGAGACAGTGAGGACTCTGGGTGTGGGTTTTGGAGACAGTGAGGGCTCTGGGTGTGGGTTTTGGAGACAGTGAGGACTCTGGGTGTGGGTATTGGAGACAGTGAGAGCTCTGGTTGTGGGTTTTGGAGACAGTGAGGGCTCTGGGTGTGGGTATTGGAAACAGAGGTCTCTGGGTATGGGTATTGTAGACAGTGAGAGCTCTGGGTATGGGTTTTGGAGACAGTGAGGGCTCTGGGTATGGGTTTTGTAGACAGTGAGAGCTCTGGGTATGGGTTTTGTAGACAGTGAGAGCTCTGGGTATGGGTTTTGTTGACAGTGAGGGCTCTTGTTGTGGGATTTAGAGACAGCGAGGACTCTGGGTGTGGGTATTGTAGACAGTGAGAGCTCTGGGTATGGTTTTTGGAGACAGTGAGGGCTCTGGGTATGGGTTTTGTAGACAGTGAGAGCTCTGGGTATGCGTTTTGGAGACAGTGAGGGCTTTGGGTGTGGGAATTGGAGACAGTGAGGGCTCTGGGTATAGGTATTGGAGACAGTGAGGGCTCTGGGTATGGGTATTGGAGACAGTGAGGCCTCTGGGTGTGGGTATTGGAGACAGTGAGGACTCTGGGTTTGGGCTGTGCAGACAGTGAGGGCTCTGGGTATGGGTATTGGAGACAGTGAGGGCTCTGTGTGTGGGTATTGGAGACAGTGAGGGCTCTGGGTGTGGGTATTGGAGACAGTGAGGACTCTGGGTGTGGTATCGGAGACAGTGAGGACTCTGGGTGTGGGTATTGGAGACACTGAGGACTCTGGGTGTGGGTATTGGAGACAGTGAGGACTGGGTATGGGTATTGGAGACAGTGAGGGCTCTGGGTGTGGGTATTGGAGACAGTGAGGGCTCCGGGTGTAGGTATTGGAGACAGTGAGGACTCTGGGTGTGGGTATTGGAGACAGTGAGGGCTCTGGGTGTGGGTATTGGAGACAGTGAGGGGTCTGGGTGTGGGTTTTGGAGACAGCGAGGACTCTGGGTGTGGGTTTTGGAGACAGTGAGGACTCTGGGTGTGGGTATTGGAGACAGTGAGGACTCTGGGTGTGGGTATTGGAGACAGTGAGGACTCTGGGTGTGGGTATTGGAGACAGTGAGGGCTCTGGGTGTGGGTTTTGGAGACAGTTAGGGCTCTGTGTGGGTTTTGGAGACAGTGAGGGCTCTGGGTGTGGGTATTGGAGACAGTGAGGAGGACTCTGGGTGTGGGCTGTGCAGACAGTGACGGCTCTGGGTGTGGGTATTGGAGACAGTGAGGGCTCTGGGTGTGGATATTGGAGACAGTGATGACTCTGGGTGTGGGTATTGGAGACAGTGAGGGCTCTGGGTGTGGGTTTTGGAGACAGTGAGGGCTCTGAGTGTGGGTTTTGGAGACAGTGAGGGCTCTGGGTGTGGGTTTTGGAGACAGTGAGGACTCTGGGTGTGGGTTTTGGCGACAGTGAGGGCTCTGGGTGTGGGTTTTGGAGACAATGAGGGCTCTGAGTGTGGGTTTTGGAGACAGTGAAGACTCTGGATGTGGGTATTGGAGACAGTGAGGGCTCTGGGTGTGGTTTTGGAGACAGTGAGAACTCTGGGTGTGGATATTGGAGACAGTGAGGGCTCTGGGTGTGGGTATTGGAGACAGTGAGGGCTGTGAGTGTGGGTTTCGGAGACAGTGAGGGCTCTGGGTGTGGGTATTGGAGATAGTGAGGACTCTGGGTGTGGGGTTTGCAGACAGTGAGGGCTCTGGGTGTGGGTATTGGAGACAGTGAGGGCTCTGGGTGTGGGGTTTGGAGACAGTGAGGGCTCTGAGTGTGGGTTTTGGAGACAGTGAGGACTCTGGGTGTGGGTATTGGAGACAGTGAGGGCTCTGGGTGTGGGTTTTGGAGACAGTGAGGGCTCTGAGTGTGGGTTTTGGAGACAGTGAGGGCTCTGAGTGTGGGTTTTGGAGACAGTGAGGACTCTGTGTGTGGGTTTTGGAGACAGTGAGGGCTCTGGGTGTGGGTTTTGGAGACAGTGAGGGCTCTGGGTGTGGGTTCTGGAGACAGTGAGGACTCTGGGTGTGGGTATTGGAGACAGTGAGGACTCTGGGTGTGGGTAGTGGAGACAGTGAGGGCTCTGGGTGTGGGTTTTGGAGACAGTGAGGACTCTGGGTGTGGGTATTGGAGACAGTGAGGACTCTGGGTGTGGGTATTGGAGACAGTGAGGGCTCTGGGTGTGGGTTTTGGAGACAGCGAGGACTCTGAGTGTGGGTATTGGAGACAGTGAGGGCTCTGGGTGTGGGTATTGGAGACAGTGAGGGCTCTGGGTGTGGGTTTTGGAGACAGTGAGGACTCTGGGTGTGGGTGTGGTTGACAGCGAGGACTCTGGGTCTGGGTTTTGGAGACAGTGAGGGCTCTGGGTGTGGGTCTTGGAGACAGTGAGGGCTCTGGGTGTGGGTATTGGAGACAGTGAGGGCTCTGGGTGTGGGTTTTGGAGACAGTGAGGGCTCTGGTTCTGGATTTTGGAGACAGTGAGGGCTCTGGGAGTGGGTATTGGAGACAGTGAGGGCTCTGGGTGTCGATGTGGGAGACAGTGAGGGCTCTGGGTGTGGATGTGGGTGACAGTGAGGACTCTGGGTGTGGATGTGGTAGACAGCGAGGACTCTGGGTGTGGGTATTGGAGACAGTGAGGCTCTGGGTGTGGGTTTTGGAGACAGTGAGGACTCTGGGTGTGGGTGTGGGTGTGGTAGACAGCGAGGACTCTGGGTGTGGGTATTGGAGACAGTGAGGGCTCTGGGTGTGGGTTTTGGAGACAGTGAGGGCTCTGGGTGTGGGTGTGGTAGACAGCGAGGTCTCTGGGTGTGGGTTTTGGAGACAGTAAGGGCTCTGGGTGTGGGTATTTGAGACAGTGAGGACTCTGGGTGTGGGTTTTGGAGACAGTGAGGGCTCTGGGTGTGGGTTTGGGAGACAGTGAGGGCTCTGTGTGGGTTTTGGAGACAGTGAGGACTCTGGGTGTGGGTATTGGAGACAGTGAGGGCTCTGGGTGTGGGTATTGGAGACAGTGAGGACTCTGGGTGTGGGTTTTGGAGACAGTGAGGGCTCTGGGTGTGGGTTTTGGAGACAGTGAGGGCTCTGGGTGTGGGTTTTGGAGACAGTGAGGACTCCGGGTGTGGGTTTTGGAGACAGTGAGGACTCTGGGTGTGGGTACTGGAGACAGTGAGGGCTCTGGGTGTGGGTATTGGAGACAGTGAGGGCTCTGGGTGTGGGTATTGGAGACAGTGAGGGCTCTGGGTGTGGGGTTTGGAGACAGTGAGGGCTCTGAGTGTGGGTTTTGGAGACAGTGAGGACTCTGGGTGTGGGTATTGGAGACAGTGAGGGCTCTGGGTATGGGTTTTGGAGACAGTGAGGGCTCTGAGTGTGGGTTTTGGAGACAGTGAGGGCTCTGAGTGTGGGTTTTGGAGACAGTGAGGACTCTGGGTGTGGGTTTTGGAGATAGTGAGGACTCTGGGTGTGGGTTTTGGAGACAGTGAGGGCTCTGGGTGTGGGTTTTGGAGACAGTGAGGACTCTGGGTGTGGATATTGGAGACAGTGAGGGCTCTGGGTGTGGGTATTGGAGACAGTGAGGGCTCTGAGTGTGGGTTTTGGAGACAGTGAGGGCTCTGAGTGTGGGTTTTGGAGACAGTGAGGGCTCTGAGTGTGGGTTTTGGAGACAGTGAGGACTCTGGGTGTGGGTTTTGGAGACAGTGAGGGCTCTGGGTGTGGGTTTTGGAGACAGTGAGGGCTCTGGGTGTGGGTTCTGGAGACAGTGAGGACTCTGGGTGTGGGTATTGGAGACAGTGAGGACTCTGGGTGTGGGTATTGGAGACAGTGAGGGCTCTGGGTGTGGGTTTTGGAGACAGTGAGGACTCTGGGTGTGGGTACTGGAGACAGTGAGGACTCTGGGTGTGGGTTTTGGAGACAGTGAGGGCTCTGGGTGTGGGTTTTGGAGACAGCGAGGACTCTGAGTGTGGGTATTGGAGACAGTGAGGGCTCTGGGTGTGGGTATTGGAGACAGTGAGGGCTCTGGGTGTGGGTTTTGGAGACAGTGAGGACTCTGTGTGTGGGTGTCGTTGACAGCGAGGTCTCTGGGTGTGGGTTTTGGAGACAGTGAGGGCTCTGGGTGTGGGCATTGGAGACAGTGAGGGCTCTGGGTGTGGGTATTGGAGACAGTGAGGGCTCTGGGTGTGGGTTTTGGAGACAGTGAGGGCTCTGGTTCTGGATTTTGGAGACAGTGAGGGCTCTGGGTGTGGGTATTGGAGACAGTGAGGGCTCTGGGTGTGGATGTGGGAGACAGTGAGGGCTCTGGGTGTGGATGTGGGTGACATTGAGGACTCTGGGTGTGGATGTGGTAGACAGCGAGGACTCTGGGTGTGGGTATTGGAGACAGTGAGGCTCTGGGTGTGGGTTTTGGAGACAGTGAGGACTCTGGGTGTGGGTGTGGGTGTGGTAGACAGCGAGGACTCTGGGTGTGGCTATTGGAGACAGTGAGGGCTCTGGGTGTGGGTTTTGGAGACAGTGAGGGCTCTGGGTGTGGGTTTTGGAGACAGTGAGGGCTCTGGGTGTGGGTTTTGGCGACAGTGAGGACTCTGGGTGTGGGTGTGGTAGACAGCGAGGTCTCTGGGTGTGGGTTTTGGAGACAGTGAGGGCTCTGGGTGTGGGTATTGGAGACAGTGAGGACTCTGGGTGTCGGTTTTGGAGACAGTGAGGGCTCTGGGTGTGGGTTTTGGAGACAGTGAGGACTCTGGGTGTGGGTATTGGAGACAGTGAGGGCTCTGGTTGTGGGTTTTGGAGACAGTGAGGGCTCTGGGTGTGGGTATTGGAAACAGAGGTCTCTGGGTATGGGTATTGTAGACAGTGAGAGCTCTGGGTATGGGTTTTGGAGACAGTGAGGGCTCTGGGTATGGGTTTTGTAGACAGTGAGAGCTCTGGTATGGGTTTTGTAGACAGTGAGAGCTCTGGGTATGGGTTTTGTTGACAGTGAGGGCTCTTTTTGTGGGATTTAGAGACAGCGAGGACTCTGGGTGTGGGTATTGTAGACAGTGAGAGCTCTGGGTATGGTTTTTGGAGACAGTGAGGGCTCTGGGTATGGGTTTTGTAGACAGTGAGAGCTCTGGGTATGCGTTTTGGAGACAGTGAGGGCTTTGGATGTGGGTATTGGAGACAGTGAGGGCTCTGGGTATAGGTATTGGAGACAGTGAGGGCTCTGGGTATGGGTATTGGAGACAGTGAGGCCTCTGGGTGTGGGTATTGGAGACAGTGAGGACTCTGGGTTTGGGCTGTGCAGACAGTGAGGGCTCTGGGTATGGGTATTGGAGACAGTGAGGGCTCTGGGTGTGGGTATTGGAGACAGTGAGGGCTCTGGGTGTGGGTATTGGAGACAGTGAGGACTCTGGGTGTGGTATCGTAGACAGTGAGAACTCTGGGTATGGGTATTGGAGACACTGAGGACTCTGGGTGTGGGTATTGGAGACAGTGAGGACTGGGTATGGGTATTGGAGACAGTGAGGGCTCTGGGTGTGGGTATTGGAGACAGTGAGGGCTCCGGGTGTAGGTATTGGAGACAGTGAGGGCTCCGGGTGTAGGTATTGGAGACAGTGAGGACTCTGGGTGTGGGTATTGGAGACAGTGAGGGCTCTGGGTGTGGGTATTGGAGACAGTGAGGGGTCTGGGTGTGGGTTTTGGAGACAGCGAGGACTCTGGGTGTGGGTTTTGGAGACAGTGAGGACTCTGGGTGTGGGTATTGGAGACAGTGAGGACTCTGGGTGTGGGTATTGGAGACAGTGAGGACTCTGGGTGTGGGTATTGGAGACAGTGAGGGCTCTGGGTGTGTGTTTTGGAGACAGTGAGGGCTCTGTGTGGGTTTTGGAGACAGTGAGGACTCTGGGTGTGGGTATTGGAGACAGTGAGGGCTCTGGGTGTGGGTTTTGGAGACAGTGAGGGCTCTGAGTGTGTGTTTTGGAGACAGTGAGGGCTCTGGGTGTGGGTATTGGAGACAGTGAGGGCTCTGGGTATGGGTTTTGTAGACAGTGAAAGCTCTGGGTATGGGTTTTGCAGACAGTGAGAGCTCTGGGTATGGGTTTTGTTGACAGTGAGGGCTCTGGGTGTGGGATTTAGAGACAGCGAGGACTCTGGGTGTGGGTATTGTCGACAGTGAGAGCTCTGGGTATGGGTTTTGGAGACAGTGAGGGCTCTTGGTATGGGTTTTGTAGACAGTGAGTGCTCTGGGTATGGGTTTTGTGGACAGTGAGAGCTCTGGGCATGGGTTTTGGAGACTGTGAGGGCTCTGGGTGTGGGTATTGGAGACAGTGAGGGCTCTGGGTATAGGTATTGGAGACAGTGAGGACTCTGGGTGTAGGTATTGGAGACAGTGAGGACTCTGGGTGTGGATATTGGAGACAGTGAGGGCTCTGGGTGTGGGTATTGGAGACAGTGAGGGCTCTGGGTGTGGGTATTGGAGAGAGTGAGGGCTCTGGGTGTGGGTTTTGGAGACAGTGAGGGCTCTGGGTGTGGTTTTGGAGACAGTGAGAACTCTGGGTGTGGATATTGGAGACAGTGAGGGCTCTGGGTGTGGGTATTGGAGACAGTGAGGGCTGTGAGTGTGGGTTTCGGAGACAGTGAGGGCTCTGGGTGTGGGTTTTGGAGACAGTGAGGTCTCTGAGTGTGGGTTTTGGAGACAGTGAGGGCTCTGGGTGTGGGTTTTGGAGACAGTGAGGGCTCTGGGTGTGGGTTTTGGAGACAGTGAGGACTCTGGGTGTGGGTTTTGGAGACAGTGAGGGCTCTGGGTATGGGTTTTGTAGACAGTGAGAGCTCTGGGTATGGGTTTTGTGGACAGTGAGAGCTCTGGGCATGGGTTTTGGAGACAGTGAGGGCTCTGGGTGTGGGTATTGGAGACAGTGAGGGCTCTGGGTATAGGTATTGGAGACAGTGAGGACTCTGGGTGTAGGTATTGGAGACAGTGAGGACTCTGGGTGTGGATATTGGAGACAGTGAGGGCTCTGGGTGTGGGTATTGGAGACAGTGAGGGCTCTGGGTGCAGGTATTGGAGACAGTGAGGACTCTGGGTGTGGGTATTGGAGACAGTGAGGGCTCTGGGTGTGGGTATTGGAGACAGTGAGAGCTCTGGGTGTGGGTATTGGAGACAGTGAGGAGGACTCTGGGTGTGGGCTGTGCAGACAGTGACGGCTCTGGGTGTGGGTATTGGAGACAGTGAGGGCTCTGGGTGTGGATATTGGAGACAGTGATGACTCTGGGTGTGGGTATTGGAGACAGTGAGGGCTCTGAGTGTGGGTTTTGGAGACAGTGAGGACTCTGGGTATGGGTTTTGTAGACAGTGAGAGCTCTGGGTATGGGTTTTGTGGACAGTGAGAGCTCTGGGCATGGGTTTTGGAGACAGTGAGGGCTCTGGGTGTGGGTATTGGAGACAGTGAGGGCTCTGGGTATAGGTATTGGAGACAGTGAGGACTCTGGGTGTAGGTATTGGAGACAGTGAGGACTCTGGGTGTGGATATTGGAGACAGTGAGGGCTCTGGGTGTGGGTATTGGAGACAGTGAGGGCTCTGGGTGCAGGTATTGGAGACAGTGAGAGCTCTGGGTGTGGGTATTGGAGACAGTGAGGAGGACTCTGGGTGTGGGCTGTGCAGACAGTGACGGCTCTGGGTGTGGGTATTGGAGACAGTGAGGGCTCTGGGTGTGGATATTGGAGACATTGATGACTCTGGGTGTGGGTATTGGAGACAGTGAGGGCTCTGAGTGTGGGTTTTGGAGACAGTGAGGACTCTGGGTGTGGGTTTTGGCGACAGTGAGGGCTCTGGGTGTGGGTTTTGGAGACAATGAGGGCTCTGGGTGTCGATTTTGGAGACAGTGAGGACTCTGGGTGTGGTTATTGGAGACAGTGAGGGCTCTGGGTGTGGGTATTGGAGACAGTGAGGGCTCTGGGTGTGGGTATTGGAGACAGTGAGGGCTCTGGGTGTCGATTTTGGAGACAGTGAGGACTCTGGGTGTGGATATTGGAGACAGTGAGGGCTCTGGGTGTGGGTATTGGAGACAGTGAGGGCTCTGGGTGTGGATGTGGGAGACAGTGAGGGCTCTGGGTGTGGATGAGGGTGTTAGCGAGGACTCTGGGTGTGGGTATTGGAGAGAGTGAGGCTCTGGGTGTGGGTTTTGGAGACAGTGAGGGCTCTGGTTCTGGATTTTGGAGACAGTGAGGGCTCTGGGTGTGGGTATTGGAGACAGTGAGGGCTCTGGGTGTGGATGTGGGAGACAGTGAGGGCTCTGGGTGTGGATGTGGGTGACAGCGAGGACTCTGGGTGTGGGTATTGGAGAGAGTGAGGCTCTGGGTGTGGGTTTTGGAGACAGTGAGGGCTCTGGGTGTGGGTTTTGGAGACAGTGAGGGCTCTGGGTGTGGGTTTTGGTGACAGTGAGGACTCTGGGTGTGGGTGTGGTAGATAGCGAGGTCTCTGGGTGTGGGTTTTGGAGACAGTGAGGGCTCTGGGTGTGGGTATTGGAGACAGTGAGGACTCTGGGTGTGGGTATTGGAGACAGTGAGGGCTCTGGTTGTGGGTTTTGGAGACAGTGAGGGCTCTGGGTGTGGGTATTGGAAACAGAGGTCTCTGGGTATGGGTATTGTCGACAGTGAGAGCTCTGGGTATGGGTTTTGGAGACAGTGAGGGCTCTGGGTATGGGTTTTGTAGACAGTGAGAGCTCTGGGTATGGGTTTTGTAGACAGTGAGAGCTCTGGGTATGGGTTTTGTTGACAGTGCGGGCTCTTTTTGTGGGATTTAGAGACAGCGAGGACTCTGGGTGTAGGTATTGGAGACAGTGAGGACTCTGGGTGTGGGTATTGGAGACAGTGAGGGCTCTGGGTGTGGGTATTGGTGACAGTGAGGGCTCTGGGTGTGGGTATTGGAGACAGTGAGGACTCTGGGTTTGGGCTGTGCAGACAGTGAGGGCTCTGGGTATGGGTATTGGAGACAGTGAGGGCTCTGGGTGTGGGTATTGGAGACAGCGAGGACTCTGGGTCTGGGTATTGTCGACAGTGAGAGCTCTGGGTATGGGTTTTGGAGACAGTGAGGGCTCTGGGTATGGGTTTTGTAGACAGTGAGAGCTCTGGGTATGGGTTTTGTGGACAGTGAGAGCTCTGGGCATGGGTTTTGGAGACAGTGAGGGCTCTGGGTGTGGGTATTGGAGACAGTGAGGGCTCTGGGTATAGGTATTGGAGACAGTGAGGACTCTGGGTGTAGGTATTGGAGACAGTGAGGACTCTGGGTGTGGATATTGGAGACTTTGAGGGCTCTGGGTGTGGGTATTGGGGACAGTGAGGGGTCTGGGTGCAGGTATTGGAGACAGTGAGGGCTCTGGGTGTGGGTATTGGAGACAGTGAGGGCTCTGGGTGTGGGTATTGGAGACAGTGAGGAGGACTCTGGGTGTGGGCTGTGCAGACAGTGACGGCTCTGGGTGTGGGTATTGGAGACAGTGAGGGCTCTGGGTGTGGATATTGGAGACAGTGATGACTCTGGGTGTGGGTATTGGAGACAGTGAGGGCTCTGAGTGTGGGTTTTGGAGACAGTGAGGACTCTGGGTGTGGGTTTTGGCGACAGTGAGGGCTCTGGGTGTGGGTTTTGGAGACAATGAGGGCACTGAGTGTGGGTTTTGGAGACAGTGAAGACTCTGGGTGTGGGTATTGGAGACAGTGAGGGCTCTGGGTGTGGTTTTGGAGACAGTGAGAACTCTGGGTGTGGATATCGGAGACAGTGAGGGCTCTGGGTGTGGGTATTGGAGACAGTGAGGGCTGTGAGTGTGGGTTTTGGAGACAGTGAGGGCTCTGGGTGTGGGTTTTGGAGACAGTGAGGGCTCTGGGTGTGGGTTTTGGAGACAGTGAGGACTCTGGGTGTGGATATTGGAGACAGTGAGGAGGACTCTGGGTGTGGGCTGTGCAGACAGTGAGGGCTCTGGGTGTGGGTATTGGAGACAGTGAGGGCTCTGGGTGTGGGTATTGGAGACAGTGAGGGCTCTGGGTGTAGCTATTGGAGACAGTGAGGACTCTGGGTGTGGGTATTGGAGACAGTGAGGGCTCTGGATGTGGGTTTTGGAGACAGTGAGGACTCTGGGTGTGGGTGTTGGAGACAGTGAGGACTCTGGGTGTGGGTTTTGGATACATTGAGGACTCTGGGTGTGGGTTTTGGAGACAGTGAGGACTCTGGGTGTGGGTATTGGAGACAGTGAGGACTCTGGGTGTGGGTATTGGAGACAGTGCGGGCTCTGGGTGTAGGTATTGGAGACAGTGAGGACTCTGGGTGTGGGTATTGGAGACAGTGAGGGCTCTGGGTGTGGGTATTGGAGACAGTGAGGGCTCTGGGTGTGGGTTTTGGAGACAGCGAGGGCTCTGGGTGTGGGTATTGGAGACAGTGAGGTCTCTGGGTGTGGGTTTTGGAGACAGCGAGGACTCTGGGTGTGGGTTTTGGAGACAGTGAGGACTCTGGGTGTGGGTATTGGAGACAGTGAGGACACTGGGTGTGGGTATTGGAGACAGTGAGGGCTCTGGGTGTGGGTTTTGGAGACAGTGAGGGCTCTGAGTGTGGGTTTTGGAGACAGTGAGGACTCTGGGTGTGGGTATTGGAGACAGTGAGGGCTCTGGGTGTGGGTTTTGGAGACAGTGAGGTCTCTGAGTGTGGGTTTTGGAGACAGTGAGGGCTCTGGGTGTCGGTATTGGAGACAGTGAGGACTCTGTGTATGGGTTTTGGAGACAGTGAGGGCTCTGGGTGTGGATGTGGTAGACAGCGAGGACTCTGGTTGTGGGTTTTGGAGACAGTGAGGGCTCTGGGTGTGGGTATTGGAGACAGTGAGGGCTCTGGGTGTAGGTATTGGAGACAGTGAGGACTCTGGGTGTGGGTATTGGAGACAGTGAGGGCTCTGGGTGTGGGTATTGGAGACAGTGAGGGCTCTGGGTGTGGGTATTGGAGACAGTGAGGAGGACTCTGGGTGTGGGCTGTGCAGACAGTGAGGGCTCTGGGTGTGGGTATTGGAGACAGTGAGGACTCTGGGTGTGGGTATTGGAGACAGTGAGGACTCTGGGTGTGGGTATTGGAGACAGTGAGGGCTCTGGGTGTGGGTTTTGGAGACAGTGAGGGCTCTCAGTGTGGGTTTTGGAGACAGTGAGGGCTCTGGGTGTCGGTATTGGAGACAGTGAGGACTCTGTGTATGGGTTTTGGAGACAGTGAGTGCTCTGGGTATGTGTTTTGTCGACAGTGAAAGCTCCGGGTATGGGTTTTGTAGACAGTGAGAGCTCTGGGCATGGGTTTTGTTGACAGTGAGGACTCTGGGTGTGGGTATTGTAGACAGTGAGAGCTCTGGGTATGGGTTTTGGAGAGAGTGAAGGCTCTGGGTATGGGTTTTGTGGACAGTGAGAGCTCTGGGCATGGGTTTTGGAGACAGTGAGGGCTCTGTGTGTGGGTATTGGAGACAGTGAGCGCTCTGGGTATAGGTATTGGAGACAGTGAGGACTCTGGGTGTAGGTATTGGAGACAGTGAGGACTCTGGGTGTGGGTATTGGAGACAGTGATGGCTCTGGGTATGGGTATTGGAGACAGTGAGGGCTCTGGGTGTAGGTATTGGAGACAGTGAGGACTCTGGGTGTGGGTATTGGAGACAGTGAGGGCTCTGGGTGTGGGTATTGGAGACAGTGAGGGCTCTGGGTGTGGGTATTGGAGACAGTGAGGAGGACTCTGGGTGTGGGCTGTGCAGACAGTGAGGGCTCTGGGTGTGGGTATTGGAGACAGTGAGGGCTCTGGGTGTGGGTATTGGAGACAGTGAGGGCTCTGGGTGTAGGTATTGGAGACAGTGAGGACTCTGGGTGTGGGTATTGGAGACAGTGAGGGCTCTGGGTGTGGGTTTTGGAGACAGTGAGGACTCTGGGTGTGGGTTTTGGCGACAGTGAGGACTCTGGGTGTGGGTTTTGGAGACAGTGAGGGCTCTGGGTGTGGGTTTTGGAGACAGTGAGTGCTCTGGGTGTGGGTATTGGAGACAGTGAGGACTCTGGGTATGTGTTTTGTAGACAGTGAGAGCTCTGGGTATGGGTTTTGTTGACAGTGAGGACTCTGGGTGTGGGTATTGTAGACAGTGAGAGCTCTGGGTATGGGTTTTGGAGAGAGTGAAGGCTCTGGGTATGGGTTTTGTGGACAGTGAGAGCTCTGGGCATGGGTTTTGGTGACAGTGAGGGCTCTGGGTGTGGGTATTGGAGACAGTGAGGGCTCTGGGTATAGGTATTGGAGATAGTGAGGACTCTGGGTGTAGGTATTGGAGACAGTGAGGACTCTGGGTGTGGGTATTGGAGACAGTGAGGGCTCTGGGTATGGGTATTGGAGACAGTGAGGGCTCTGGGTGTAGGTATTGGAGACAGTGAGGACTCTGGGTGTGGGTATTGGAGACAGTGAGGGCTCTGGGTGTGGGTATTGGAGACAGTGAGGGCTCTGGGTGTGGGTATTGGAGACAGTGAGGAGGAGTCTGGGTGTGGGCTGTGCAGACAGTGAGGGCTCTGGGTGTGGGTATTGGAGACAGTGAGGGCTCTGCGTGTGGGTATTGGAGACAGTGAGGGCTCTGGGTGTAGGTATTGGAGACAGTGAGGACTCTGGGTGTGGGTATTGGAGACAGTGAGGGCTCTGGGTGTGGGTTTTGGAGACAGTGAGGACTCTGGGTGTGGGTTTTGGCGACAGTGAGGACTCTGGGTGTGGGTTTTGGAGACAGTGAGGGCTCTGGGTGTGGGTTTTGGAGACAGTGAGTGCTCTGGGTGTGGGTATTTGAGACAGTGAGGACTCTGGGTGTGGGTTTTGGAGACAGTGAGGACTCTGGGTGTGGGTATTGGAGACAGTGAGGACTCTGGGTGTGGGTATTGGAGACAGTGAGGGCTCTGGGTGTAGGTATTGGAGACAGTGAGGACTCTGGGTGTGGGTATTGGAGACAGTGAGGGCTCTGGGTGTGGGTATTGGAGACAGTGAGGGCTCTGGGTGTGGGTTTTGGAGACAGTGAGGACTCTGGGTGTGGGTATTGGAGACAGTGAGGACTCTGGGTGTGGGTTTTGGAGACAGTGAGGGCTCTGGGTGTGGGTATTGGAGACAGTGAGGACTCTGGGTGTGGGTATTGGAGACAGTGAGGACTCTGGGTGTGTGTATTGGAGACAGTGAGGCCTCTGGGTGTGGGTATTGGAGACAGTGAGGGCTCTGGGTGTGGGTATTGGAGACAGTGAGGGCTCTGGGTGTAGGTATTGGAGACAGTGAGGACTCTGGGTGTGGGTATTGGAGACAGTGAGGGCTCTGGGTGTGGGTATTGGAGACAGTGAGGGCTCTGGGTGTGGGTTTTGGAGACAGCGAGGACTCTGGGCCTGGGTTTTGGAGACAGTGAGGACTCTGGGTGTGGGTATTGGAGACAGTGAGGACTCTGGGTGTGGGTATTGGAGACAGTGAGGACTCTGGGTGTGGGTTTTGGAGACAGTGAGGGCTCTGGGTGTGGGTTTTGGAGACAGTGAGGGCTCTGGGTGTGGGTATTGGAGGCAGTGAGGACTCTGGGTGTGGGTATTGGAGACAGTGAGGACTCTGGGTGTGGGTATTGGAGACAGTGAGGCCTCTGGGTGTGGGTATTGGAGACAGTGAGGGCTGTGGCTGTGGGTATTGGAGACAGTGCGGGCTCTGGGTGTAGGTATTGGAGACAGTGAGGACTCTGGGTGTGGGTATTGGAGACAGTGAGGGCTCTGGGTGTGGGTATTGGAGACAGTGAGGGCTCTGGGTGTGGGTTTTGGAGACAGCGAGGACTCTGGGTGTGGGTTTTGGAGATAGTGAGGGCTCTGGGTGTGGGTTTTGGAGACAGTGAGGGCTCTGAGTGTGGGTTTTGGAGACAGTGAGGGCTCTGGGTGTCGGTATTGGAGACAGTGAAGACTCTGTGTTTGGGTTTTGGAGACAGTGAGTGCTCTGGGTA
Source organism: Heterodontus francisci (assembly GCF_036365525.1). Classification (NCBI taxonomy): domain Eukaryota; kingdom Metazoa; phylum Chordata; class Chondrichthyes; order Heterodontiformes; family Heterodontidae; genus Heterodontus; species Heterodontus francisci. The sequence continues at coordinate 107,289 of NW_027140673.1, forward strand.
TGGGTTTTGTAGACAGTGAAAGCTCTGGGTATGGGTTTTGTAGACAGTGAGAGCGCTGGGTATGGGTTTTGTTGACAGTGAGGGCTCTGGGTGAGGGATTTAGAGACAGCGAGGACTCTGGGTGTGGGTATTGTAGACAGTGAGAGCTCTGGGTATGGGTTTTGGAGAGAGTGAAGGCTCTGGGTATGGGTTTTGTGGACAGTGAGAGCTCTGGGCATGGGTTTTGGAGACAGTGAGGGCTCTGGGTGTGGGTATTGGAGACCGTGAGGGCTCTGGGTATAGGTATTGGAGACAGTGAGGACTCTGGGTGTAGGTATTGGAAACAGTGAGGACTCTGGGTGTGGGTATTGGAGACAGTGAGGGCTCTGGGTATGGGTATTGGAGACAGTGAGGGCTCTGGGTGTAGGTATTGGAGACAGTGAGGACTCTGGGTGTGGGTATTGGAGACAGTGAGGGCTCTGGGTGTGGGTATTGGAGACAGTGAGGGCTCTGGGTGTGGGTATTGGAGACAGTGAGGAGGACTCTGGGTGTGGGCTGTGCAGACAGTGAGGGCTCTGGGTGTGGGTATTGGAGACAGTGAGGGCTCTGGGTGTGGGTATTGGAGACAGTGAGGGCTCTGGGTGTAGGTATTGGAGACAGTGAGGACTCTGGGTGTGGGTATTGGAGACAGTGAGGGCTCTGGGTGTGGGTTTTGGAGACAGTGAGGACTCTGGGTGTGGGTGTTGGAGACAGTGAGGACTCTGGGTGTGGGTTTTGGATACAGTGAGGACTCTGGGTGTGGGTTTTGGAGACAGTGAGGACTCTGGGTGTGGGTATTGGAAACAGTGAGGACTCTGGGTGTGGGTATTGGAGACAGTGAGGACTCTGGGTGTGGGTATTGGAGACAGTGAGGCCTCTGGGTGTGGGTATTGGAGACAGTGAGGGCTCTGGGTGTGGGTATTGGAGACAGTGCGGGCTCTGGGTGTAGGTATTGGAGACAGTGAGGACTCTGGGTGTGGGTATTGGAGACAGTGAGGGCTCTGGGTGTGGGTATTGGAGACAGTGAGGGCTCTGGGTGTGGGTTTTGGAGACAGCGAGGACTCTGGGTGTGGGTTTTGGAGACAGTGAGGACTCTGGGTGTGGGTATTGGAGACAGTGAGGACTCTGGGTGTGGGTATTGGAGACAGTGAGGGCTCTGGGTGTGGGTTTTGGAGACAGTGAGGGCTCTGAGTGTGGGTTTTGGAGACAGTGAGGACTCTGGGTGTGGGTATTGGAGACAGTGAGGGCTCTGGGTGTGGGTTTTGGAGACAGTGAGGTCTCTGAGTGTGGGTTTTGGAGACAGTGAGGGCTCTGGGTGTCGGTATTGGAGACAGTGAGGACTCTGTGTATGGGTTTTGGAGACAGTGAGGGCTCTGGGTGTGGATGTGGTAGACAGCGAGGACTCTGGTTGTGGGTTTTGGAGACAGTGAGGACTCTGGGTGTGGGTATTGGAGACAGTGAGGGCTCTGGGTGTGGGTATTGGAGACAGTGAGGGCTCTGGGTGTGGGTATTGGAGATAGTGAGGAGGACTCTGGGTGTGGGCTGTGCAGACAGTGAGGGCTCTGGGTGTGGGTATTGGAGACAGTGAGGGCTCTGGGTGTGGGTATTGGAGACAGTGAGGGCTCTGGGTGTAGGTATTGGAGACAGTGAGGACTCTGGGTGTGGGTATTGGAGACAGTGAGAGCTCTGGGTATGGGTTTTGTTGACAGTGAGGACTCTGGGTGTGGGTATTGTAGACAGTGAGAGCTCTGGGTATGGGTTTTGGAGAGAGTGAAGGCTCTGGGTATGGGTTTTGTGGACAGTGAGAGCTCTGGGCATGGGTTTTGGAGACAGTGAGGGCTCTGGATGTGGGTATTGGAGACAGCGAGGACTCTGGGTGTGGGTTTTGGAGATAGTGAGGGCTCTGGGTGTGGGTATTGGAGACAGTGAGGTCTCTGGGTATGGGTATTGGAGACAGTGAGGTCTCTGGGTATGGGTATTGGAGACAGTGAGGGCTCTGGGTGTGGGTATTGGAGACAGTGAGGAGGACTCTGGGTGTGGGCTGTGCAGACAGTGAGGGCTCTGGGTGTGGGTATTGGAGACAGTGAGGGCTCTGGGTGTGGGTATTGGAGACAGTGAGGGCTCTGGGTGTAGGTATTGGAGACAGTGAGGACTCTGGGTGTGGGTATTGGAGACAGTGAGGGCTCTGGGTGTGGGTTTTGGAGACAGTGAGGACTCTGGGTGTGGGTGTTGGAGACAGTGAGGACTCTGGGTGTGGGTTTTGGATACAGTGAGGACTCTGGGTGTGGGTTTTGGAGACAGTGAGGACTCTGGGTGTGGGTATTGGAAACAGTGAGGACTCTGGGTGTGGGTATTGGAGACAGTGAGGACTCTGGGTGTGGGTATTGGAGACAGTGAGGCCTCTGGGTGTGGGTATTGGAGACAGTGAGGGCTCTGGGTGTGGGTATTGGAGACAGTGCGGGCTCTGGGTGTAGGTATTGGAGACAGTGAGGACTCTGGGTGTGGGTATTGGAGACAGTGAGGGCTCTGGGTGTGGGTATTGGAGACAGTGAGGGCTCTGGGTGTGGGTTTTGGAGACAGCGAGGACTCTGGGTGTGGGTTTTGGAGACAGTGAGGACTCTGGGTGTGGGTATTGGAGACAGTGAGGACTCTGGGTGTGGGTATTGGAGACAGTGAGGGCTCTGGGTGTGGGTTTTGGAGACAGTGAGGGCTCTGAGTGTGGGTTTTGGAGACAGTGAGGACTCTGGGTGTGGGTATTGGAGACAGTGAGGGCTCTGGGTGTGGGTTTTGGAGACAGTGAGGTCTCTGAGTGTGGGTTTTGGAGACAGTGAGGGCTCTGGGTGTCGGTATTGGAGACAGTGAGGACTCTGTGTATGGGTTTTGGAGACAGTGAGGGCTCTGGGTGTGGATGTGGTAGACAGCGAGGACTCTGGTTGTGGGTTTTGGAGACAGTGAGGACTCTGGGTGTGGGTATTGGAGACAGTGAGGGCTCTGGGTGTGGGTATTGGAGACAGTGAGGGCTCTGGGTGTGGGTATTGGAGATAGTGAGGAGGACTCTGGGTGTGGGCTGTGCAGACAGTGAGGGCTCTGGGTGTGGGTATTGGAGACAGTGAGGGCTCTGGGTGTGGGTATTGGAGACAGTGAGGGCTCTGGGTGTAGGTATTGGAGACAGTGAGGACTCTGGGTGTGGGTATTGGAGACAGTGAGAGCTCTGGGTATGGGTTTTGTTGACAGTGAGGACTCTGGGTGTGGGTATTGTAGACAGTGAGAGCTCTGGGTATGGGTTTTGGAGAGAGTGAAGGCTCTGGGTATGGGTTTTGTGGACAGTGAGAGCTCTGGGCATGGGTTTTGGAGACAGTGAGGGCTCTGGATGTGGGTATTGGAGACAGCGAGGACTCTGGGTGTGGGTTTTGGAGATAGTGAGGGCTCTGGGTGTGGGTATTGGAGACAGTGAGGTCTCTGGGTATGGGTATTGGAGACAGTGAGGTCTCTGGGTATGGGTATTGTAGACAGTGAGAGCTCTGGGTATGGGTTTTGGAGACAGTGAGTGCTCTGGGTATGGGTTTTGTAGACAGTGAAAGCTCTGGGTATGGGTTTTGTAGACAGTGAGAGCTCTGGGTATGGGTTTTGTTGACAGTGAGGGCTCTGGGTGTGGGATTTAGAGACAGCGAGGACTCTGGGTGTGGGTATTGGAGACAGTGAGAGCTCTGGGTATTGGTCTTGGAGAGAGTGTAGGCTCTGGGTATGGGTTTTGTAGACAGTGAGAGCTCTGGGTATGGGTTTTGTGGACAGTGAGAGCTCTGGGCATGGGTTTTGGAGACAGTGAGGGCGCTGGGTGTAGGTATTGGAGACAGTGAGGACTCTGGGTGTGGGTATTGGAGACAGTGAGGGCTCTGGGTGTGGGTATTGGAGACAGTGAGGGCTCTGGGTGTGGGTATTGGAGACAGTGAGGAGGAGTCTGGGTGTGGGCTGTGCAGACAGTGAGGGCTCTGGGTGTGGGTATTGGAGACAGTGAGGGCTCTGGGTGTGGGTATTGGAGACAGTGAGGGCTCTGGGTGTAGGTATTGGAGACAGTGAGGACTCTGGGTGTGGGTATTGGAGACAGTGAGGGCTCTGGGTGTGGGTTTTGGAGACAGTGAGGACTCTGGGTGTGGGTTTTGGCGACAGTGAGGACTCTGGGTGTGGGTTTTGGAGACAGTGAGGGCTCTGGGTGTGGGTTTTGGAGACAGTGAGTGCTCTGGGTGTGGGTATTTGAGACAGTGAGGACTCTGGGTGTGGGTTTTGGAGACAGTGAGGACTCTGGGTGTGGGTATTGGAGACAGTGAGGACTCTGGGTGTGGGTATTGGAGACAGTGAGGGCTCTGGGTGTAGGTATTGGAGACAGTGAGGACTCTGGGTGTGGGTATTGGAGACAGTGAGGGCTCTGGGTGTGGGTATTGGAGACAGTGAGGGCTCTGGGTGTGGGTTTTGGAGACAGTGAGGACTCTGGGTGTGGGTATTGGAGACAGTGAGGACTCTGGGTGTGGGTTTTGGAGACAGTGAGGGCTCTGGGTGTGGGTATTGGAGACAGTGAGGACTCTGGGTGTGGGTATTGGAGACAGTGAGGACTCTGGGTGTGTGTATTGGAGACAGTGAGGCCTCTGGGTGTGGGTATTGGAGACAGTGAGGGCTCTGGGTGTGGGTATTGGAGACAGTGAGGGCTCTGGGTGTAGGTATTGGAGACAGTGAGGACTCTGGGTGTGGGTATTGGAGACAGTGAGTGCTCTGGGTGTGGGTATTGGAGACAGTGAGGGCTCTGGGTGTGGGTTTTGGAGACAGCGAGGACTCTGGGCCTGGGTTTTGGAGACAGTGAGGACTCTGGGTGTGGGTATTGGAGACAGTGAGGACTCTGGGTGTGGGTATTGGAGACAGTGAGGACTCTGGGTGTGGGTTTTGGAGACAGTGAGGGCTCTGGGTGTGGGTTTTGGAGACAGTGAGGGCTCTGGGTGTGGGTATTGGAGGCAGTGAGGACTCTGGGTGTGTGTATTGGAGACAGTGAGGCCTCTGGGTGTGGGTATTGGAGACAGTGAGGGCTCTGGGTGTGGGTATTGGAGACAGTGAGGGCTCTGGGTGTAGGTATTGGAGACAGTGAGGACTCTGGGTGTGGGTATTGGAGACAGTGAGTGCTCTGGGTGTGGGTATTGGAGACAGTGAGGGCTCTGGGTGTGGGTTTTGGAGACAGCGAGGACTCTGGGCCTGGGTTTTGGAGACAGTGAGGACTCTGGGTGTGGGTATTGGAGACAGTGAGGACTCTGGGTGTGGGTATTGGAGACAGTGAGGACTCTGGGTGTGGGTTTTGGAGACAGTGAGGGCTCTGGGTGTGGGTTTTGGAGACAGTGAGGGCTCTGGGTGTGGGTATTGGAGGCAGTGAGGACTCTGGGTGTGGGTATTGGAGACAGTGAGGACTCTGGGTGTGGGTATTGGAGACAGTGAGGCCTCTGGGTGTGGGTATTGGAGACAGTGAGGGCTGTGGGTGTGGGTATTGGAGACAGTGCGGGCTCTGGGTGTAGGTATTGGAGACAGTGAGGACTCTGGGTGTGGGTATTGGAGACAGTGAGGGCTCTGGGTGTGGGTATTGGAGACAGTGAGGGCTCTGGGTGTGGGTATTGGAGACAGTGAGGGCTCTGGGTGTGGGTTTTGGAGACAGCGAGGACTCTGGGTGTGGGTTTTGGAGATAGTGAGGGCTCTGGGTGTGGGTTTTGGAGACATTGAGGGCTCTGAGTGTGGGTTTTGGAGACAGTGAGGACTCTGGGTGTCGGTATTGGAGACAGTGAAGACTCTGTGTTTGGGTTTTGGAGACAGTGAGTGCTCTGGGTATGGGTTTTGTAGACAGTGAAAGCTCTGGGTATGGGTTTTGTAGACAGTGAGAGCGCTGGGTATGGGTTTTGTTGACAGTGAGGGCTCTGGGTGAGGGATTTAGAGACAGCGAGGACTATGGGTGTGGGTATTGTAGACAGTGAGAGCTCTGGGTATGGGTTTTGGAGAGAGTGAAGGCTCTGGGTATGGGTTTTGTGGACAGTGAGAGCTCTGGGCATGGGTTTTGGAGACAGTGAGGGCTCTGGGTGTGGGTATTGGAGACCGTGAGGGCTCTGGGTATAGGTATTGGAGACAGTGAGGACTCTGGGTGTAGGTATTGGAAACAGTGAGGATTCTGGGTGTGGGTATTGGAGACAGTGAGGGCTCTGGGTATGGGTATTGGAGACAGTGAGGGCTCTGGGTGTAGGTATTGGAGACAGTGAGGACTCTGGGTGTGGGTATTGGAGACAGTGAGGGCTCTGGGTGTGGGTATTGGAGACAGTGAGGGCTCTGGGTGTGGGTATTGGAGACAGTGAGGAGGACTCTGGGTGTGGGCTGTGCAGACAGTGAGGGCTCTGGGTGTGGGTATTGGAGACAGTGAGGGCTCTGGGTGTGGGTATTGGAGACAGTGAGGGCTCTGGGTGTAGGTATTGGAGACAGTGAGGACTCTGGGTGTGGGTATTGGAGACAGTGAGGGCTCTGGGTGTGGGTTTTGGAGACAGTGAGGACTCTGGGTGTGGGTGTTGGAGACAGTGAGGACTCTGGGTGTGGGTTTTGGATACAGTGAGGACTCTGGGTGTGGGTTTTGGAGACAGTGAGGACTCTGGGTGTGGGTTTTGGAGACAGTGAGGGCTCTGGGTGTGGGTATTGGAGGCAGTGAGGACTCTGGGTGTGGGTATTGGAGACAGTGAGGACTCTGGGTGTGGGTATTGGAGACAGTGAGGCCTCTGGGTGTGGGTATTGGAGACAGTGAGGGCTGTGGGTGTGGGTATTGGAGACAGTGCGGGCTCTGGGTATGGGTTTTGTAGACAGTGAAAGCTCTGGGTATGGGTTTTGTAGACAGTGAGAGCTCTGGGTATGGGTTTTGTTGACAGTGAGGGCTCTGGGTGTGGGATTTAGAGACAGCGAGGACTCTGGGTGTGGGTATTGGAGACAGTGAGAGCTCTGGGTATTGGTCTTGGAGAGAGTGTAGGCTCTGGGTATGGGTTTTGTAGACAGTGAGAGCTCTGGGTATGGGTTTTGTGGACAGTGAGAGCTCTGGGCATGGGTTTTGGAGACAGTGAGGGCTCTGGGTGTAGGTATTGGAGACAGTGAGGACTCTGGGTGTGGGTATTGGAGACAGTGAGGGCTCTGGGAGTGGGTATTGGAGACAGTGAGGGCTCTGGGTGTGGGTATTGGAGACAGTGAGGAGGAGTCTGGGTGTGGGCTGTGCAGACAGTGAGGGCTCTGGGTGTGGGTATTGGAGACAGTGAGGGCTCTGGGTGTGGGTATTGGAGACAGTGAGGGCTCTGGGTGTAGGTATTGGAGACAGTGAGGACTCTGGGTGTGGGTATTGGAGACAGTGAGGGCTCTGGGTGTGGGTTTTGGAGACAGTGAGGACTCTGGGTGTGGGTTTTGGCGACAGTGAGGACTCTGGGTGTGGGTTTTGGAGACAGTGAGGGCTCTGGGTGTGGGTTTTGGAGACAGTGAGTGCTCTGGGTGTGGGTATTTGAGACAGTGAGGACTCTGGGTGTGGCTTTTGGAGACAGTGAGGACTCTGGGTGTGGGTATTGGAGACAGTGAGGACTCTGGGTGTGGGTATTGGAGACAGTGAGGGCTCTGGGTGTAGGTATTGGAGACAGTGAGGACTCTGGGTGTGGGTATTGGAGACAGTGAGGGCTCTGGGTGTGGGTATTGGAGACAGTGAGGGCTCTGGGTGTGGGTTTTGGAGACAGTGAGGGCTCTGGGTGTGGGTATTGGAGACAGTGAGGACTCTGGGTGTGGGTATTGGAGACAGTGAGGACTCTGGGTGTGTGTATTGGAGACAGTGAGGCCTCTGGGTGTGGGTATTGGAGACAGTGAGGGCTCTGGGTGTGGGTATTGGAGACAGTGAGGGCTCTGGGTGTAGGTATTGGAGACAGTGAGGACTCTGGGTGTGGGTATTGGAGACAGTGAGTGCTCTGGGTGTGGGTATTGGAGACAGTGAGGGCTCTGGGTGTGGGTTTTGGAGACAGCGAGGACTCTGGGCCTGGGTTTTGGAGACAGTGAGGACTCTGGGTGTGGGTATTGGAGACAGTGAGGACTCTGGGTGTGGGTTTTGGAGGCAGTGAGGGCTCTGGGTGTGGGTATTGGAGACAGTGAGGACTCTGGGTGTGGGTTTTGGAGACAGTGAGGGCTCTGGGTGTGGGTTTTGGAGACAGTGAGGGCTCTGGGTGTGGGTATTGGAGGCAGTGAGGACTCTGGGTGTGTGTATTGGAGACAGTGAGGCCTCTGGGTGTGGGTATTGGAGACAGTGAGGGCTCTGGGTGTGGGTATTGGAGACAGTGAGGGCTCTGGGTGTAGGTATTGGAGACAGTGAGGACTCTGGGTGTGGGTATTGGAGACAGTGAGTGCTCTGGGTGTGGGTATTGGAGACAGTGAGGGCTCTGGGTGTGGGTTTTGGAGACAGCGAGGACTCTGGGCCTGGGTTTTGGAGACAGTGAGGACTCTGGGTGTGGGTATTGGAGACAGTGAGGACTCTGGGTGTGGGTATTGGAGACAGTGAGGACTCTGGGTGTGGGTTTTGGAGACAGTGAGGGCTCTGGGTGTGGGTTTTGGAGACAGTGAGGGCTCTGGGTGTGGGTATTGGAGGCAGTGAGGACTCTGGGTGTGGGTATTGGAGACAGTGAGGACTCTGGGTGTGGGTATTGGAGACAGTGAGGCCTCTGGGTGTGGGTATTGGAGACAGTGAGGGCTGTGGGTGTGGGTATTGGAGACAGTGCGGGCTCTGGGTGTAGGTATTGGAGACAGTGAGGACTCTGGGTGTGGGTATTGGAGACAGTGAGGGCTCTGGGTGTGGGTATTGGAGACAGTGAGGGCTCTGGGTGTGGGTATTGGAGACAGTGAGGGCTCTGGGTGTGGGTTTTGGAGACAGCGAGGACTCTGGGTGTGGGTTTTGGAGATAGTGAGGGCTCTGGGTGTGGGTTTTGGAGACAGTGAGGGCTCTGAGTGTGGGTTTTGGAGACAGTGAGGGCTCTGGGTGTCGGTATTGGAGACAGTGAAGACTCTGTGTTTGGGTTTTGGAGACAGTGAGTGCTCTGGGTATGGGTTTTGTAGACAGTGAAAGCTCTGGGTATGGGTTTTGTAGACAGTGAGAGCGCTGGGTATGGGTTTTGTTGACAGTGAGGGCTCTGGGTGAGGGATTTAGAGACAGCGAGGACTATGGGTGTGGGTATTGTAGACAGTGAGAGCTCTGGGTATGGGTTTTGGAGAGAGTGAAGGCTCTGGGTATGGGTTTTGTGGACAGTGAGAGCTCTGGGCATGGGTTTTGGAGACAGTGAGGGCTCTGGGTGTGGGTATTGGAGACCGTGAGGGCTCTGGGTATAGGTATTGGAGACAGTGAGGACTCTGGGTGTAGGTATTGGAAACAGTGAGGATTCTGGGTGTGGGTATTGGAGACAGTGAGGGCTCTGGGTATGGGTATTGGAGACAGTGAGGGCTCTGGGTGTAGGTATTGGAGACAGTGAGGACTCTGGGTGTGGGTATTGGAGACAGTGAGGGCTCTGGGTGTGGGTATTGGAGACAGTGAGGGCTCTGGGTGTGGGTATTGGAGACAGTGAGGAGGACTCTGGGTGTGGGCTGTGCAGACAGTGAGGGCTCTGGGTGTGGGTATTGGAGACAGTGAGGGCTCTGGGTGTGGGTATTGGAGACAGTGAGGGCTCTGGGTGTAGGTATTGGAGACAGTGAGGACTCTGGGTGTGGGTATTGGAGACAGTGAGGGCTCTGGGTGTGGGTTTTGGAGACAGTGAGGACTCTGGGTGTGGGTGTTGGAGACAGTGAGGACTCTGGGTGTGGGTTTTGGATACAGTGAGGACTCTGGGTGTGGGTTTTGGAGACAGTGAGGACTCTGGGTGTGGGTATTGGAAACAGTGAGGACTCTGGGTGTGGGTATTGGAGACAGTGAGGACTCTGGGTGTGGGTATTGGAGACAGTGAGGCCTCTGGGTGTGGGTATTGGAGACAGTGAGGGCTCTGGGTATGGGTTTTGTGGACAGTGAGAGCTCTGGGCATGGGTTTTGGAGACAGTGAGGGCTCTGGATGTGGGTATTGGAGACAGTGAGGGCTCTGGGTATAGGTATTGGAGACAGTGAGGACTCTGGGTGTAGGTATTGGAGACAGTGAGGACTCTGGGTGTGGGTATTGGAGACAGTGAGGGCTCTGGGTATGGGTATTGGAGACAGTGAGGGCTCTGGGTGTAGGTATTGGAGACAGTGAGGACTCTGGGTGTGGGTATTGGAGACAGTGAGGGCTCTGGGTGTGGGTATTGGAGACAGTGAGGGCTCTGGGTGTGGGTATTGGAGATAGTGAGGAGGACTCTGGGTGTGGGCTGTGCAGACAGTGAGGGCTCTGGGTGTGGGTATTGGAGACAGTGAGGGCTCTGGGTGTGGGTATTGGAGACAGTGAGGGCTCTGGGTGTAGGTATTGGAGACAGTGAGGACTCTGGGTGTGGGTTTTGGAGACAGTGAGGACTCTGGGTGTGGGTTTTGGCGACAGTGAGGACTCTGGGTGTGGGTTTTGGAGACAGTGAGGGCTCTGGGTGTGGGTTTTGGAGACAGTGAGTGCTCTGGGTGTGGGTATTGGAGACAGTGAGGACTCTGGGTGTGGGTTTTGGAGACAGTGAGGACTCTGGGTGTGGGTTTTGGCGACAGTGAGGACTCTGGGTGTGGGTTTTGGAGACAGTGAGGACTCTGGGTGTGGGTTTTGGAGACAGTGAGGACTCTGGGTGTGGGTTTTGGCGACAGTGAGGACTCTGGGTGTGGGTTTTGGAGACAGTGAGGGCTCTGGGTGTGGGTTTTGGAGACAGTGAGTGCTCTGGGTGTGGGTATTGGAGACAGTGAGGACTCTGGGTATGGGTTTTGTAGACAGTGAAAGCTCTGGGTATGGGTTTTGTAGACAGTGAGAGCTCTGGGTATGGGTTTTGTTGACAGTGAGGACTCTGGGTGTGGGTATTGTAGACAGTGAGAGCTCTGGGTATGGGTTTTGGAGAGAGTGAAGGCTCTGGGTATGGGTTTTGTGGACAGTGAGAGCTCTGGGCATGGGTTTTGGAGACAGTGAGGCCTCTGGGTGTGGGTATTGGAGACAGTGAGGGCTCTGGGTATAGGTATTGGAGACAGTGAGGACTCTGGGTGTAGGTATTGGAGACAGTGAGGACTCTGGGTGTGGGTATTGGAGACAGTGAGGGCTCTGGGTATGGGTATTGGAGACAGTGAGGGCTCTGGGTGTAGGTATTGGAGACAGTGAGGACTCTGGGTGTGGGTATTGGAGACAGTGAGGGCTCTGGGTGTGGGTATTGGAGACAGTGAGGGCTCTGGGTGTGGGTATTGGAGACAGTGAGGAGGACTCTGGGTGTGGGCTGTGCAGACAGTGAGGGCTCTGGGTGTGGGTATTGGAGACAGTGAGGGCTCTGGGTGTGGGTATTGGAGACAGTGAGGGCTCTGGGTGCAGGTATTGGAGACAGTGAGGACTCTGGGTGTGGGTATTGGAGACAGTGAGGGCTCTGGGTGTGGGTTTTGGAGACAGTGAGGACTCTGGGTGTGGGTTTTGGCGACAGTGAGGACTCTGGGTGTGGGTTTTGGAGACAGTGAGGGCTCTGGGTGTGGGTTTTGGAGACAGTGAGTGCTCTGGGTGTGGGTATTGGAGACAGTGAGGACTCTGGGTGTGGGTTTTGGAGACAGTGAGGACTCTGGGTGTGGGTATTGGAGACAGTGAGGACTCTGGGTGTGGGTATTGGAGACAGTGAGGGCTCTGGGTGTGGGTTTTGGAGACAGTGAGGGCTCTGAGTGTGGGTTTTGGAGACAGTGAGGACTCAGGGTGTTGGTATTGGAGACAGTGAGGGCTCTGGGTGTGGATTTTGGAGACAGTGAGGGCTCTGAGTGTGGGTTTTGGAGACAGTGAGGGCTCTGGGTGTCGGTATTGGAGACAGTGAGGACTCTGTGTATGGGTTTTGGAGACAGTGAGTGCTCTGGGTATGGGTTTTGTAGACAGTGAAAGCTCTGGGTATGGGTTTTGTAGACAGTGAGATCTCTGGGTATGGGTTTTGTTGACAGTGAGGGCTCTGGGTGTGGGATTTAGAGACAGCGAGGACTCTGGGTGTGGGTATTGTAGACAGTGAGAGCTCTGGGTATGGGTTTTGGAGAGAGTGAAGGCTCTGGGTATGGTTTTTGTGGACAGTGAGAGCTCTGGGCATGGGTTTTGGAGACAGTGAGGGCTCTGGGTGTGGGTATTGGAGACAGTGAGGGCTCTGGGTATAGGTATTGGAGACAGTGAGGACTCTGGGTGTAGGTATTGGAGACAGTGAGGACTCTGGGTGTTGGTATTGGAGACAGGGAGGGCTCTGGGTATGGGTATTGGAGACAGTGAGGGCTCTGGGTGTAGGTATTGGAGACAGTGAAGACTCTGTGTTTGGGTTTTGGAGACAGTGAGTGCTCTGGGTATGGGTTTTGTAGACAGTGAAAGCTCTGGGTATGGGTTTTGTAGACAGTGAGAGCGCTGGGTATGGGTTTTGTTGACAGTGAGGGCTCTGGGTGAGGGATTTAGAGACAGCGAGGACTATGGGTGTGGGTATTGTAGACAGTGAGAGCTCTGGGTATGGGTTTTGGAGAGAGTGAAGGCTCTGGGTATGGGTTTTGTGGACAGTGAGAGCTCTGGGCATGGGTTTTGGAGACAGTGAGGGCTCTGGGTGTGGGTATTGGAGACCGTGAGGGCTCTGGGTATAGGTATTGGAGACAGTGAGGACTCTGGGTGTAGGTATTGGAAACAGTGAGGATTCTGGGTGTGGGTATTGGAGACAGTGAGGGCTCTGGGTATGGGTATTGGAGACAGTGAGGGCTCTGGGTGTAGGTATTGGAGACAGTGAGGACTCTGGGTGTGGGTATTGGAGACAGTGAGGGCTCTGGGTGTGGGTATTGGAGACAGTGAGGGCTCTGGGTGTGGGTATTGGAGACAGTGAGGAGGACTCTGGGTGTGGGCTGTGCAGACAGTGAGGGCTCTGGGTGTGGGTATTGGAGACAGTGAGGGCTCTGGGTGTGGGTATTGGAGACAGTGAGGGCTCTGGGTGTAGGTATTGGAGACAGTGAGGACTCTGGGTGTGGGTATTGGAGACAGTGAGGGCTCTGGGTGTGGGTTTTGGAGACAGTGAGGACTCTGGGTGTGGGTGTTGGAGACAGTGAGGACTCTGGGTGTGGGTTTTGGATACAGTGAGGACTCTGGGTGTGGGTTTTGGAGACAGTGAGGACTCTGGGTGTGGGTATTGGAAACAGTGAGGACTCTGGGTGTGTGTATTGGAGACAGTGAGGACTCTGGGTGTGGGTATTGGAGACAGTGAGGCCTCTGGGTGTGGGTATTGGAGACAGTGAGGGCTCTGGGTATGGGTTTTGTGGACAGTGAGAGCTCTGGGCATGGGTTTTGGAGACAGTGAGGGCTCTGGATGTGGGTATTGGAGACAGTGAGGGCTCTGGGTATAGGTATTGGAGACAGTGAGGACTCTGGGTGTAGGTATTGGAGACAGTGAGGACTCTGGGTGTGGGTATTGGAGACAGTGAGGGCTCTGGGTATGGGTATTGGAGACAGTGAGGGCTCTGGGTGTAGGTATTGGAGACAGTGAGGACTCTGGGTGTGGGTATTGGAGACAGTGAGGGCTCTGGCTGTGGGTATTGGAGACAGTGAGGGCTCTGGGTGTGGGTATTGGAGATAGTGAGGAGGACTCTGGGTGTGGGCTGTGCAGACAGTGAGGGCTCTGGGTGTGGGTATTGGAGACAGTGAGGGCTCTGGGTGTGGGTATTGGAGACAGTGAGGGCTCTGGGTGTAGGTATTGGAGACAGTGAGGACTCTGGGTGTGGGTATTGGAGACAGTGAGGGCTCTGGGTGTGGGTTTTGGAGACAGTGAGGACTCTGGGTGTGGGTTTTGGCGACAGTGAGGACTCTGGGTGTGGGTTTTGGAGACAGTGAGGGCTCTGGGTGTGGGTTTTGGAGACAGTGAGTGCTCTGGGTGTGGGTATTGGAGACAGTGAGGACTCTGGGTATGGGTTTTGTAGACAGTGAAAGCTCTGGGTATGGGTTTTGTAGACAGTGAGAGCTCTGGGTATGGGTTTTGTTGACAGTGAGGACTCTGGGTGTGGGTATTGTAGACAGTGAGAGCTCTGGGTATGGGTTTTGGAGAGAGTGAAGGCTCTGGGTATGGGTTTTGTGGACAGCGAGAGCTCTGGGCATGGGTTTTGGAGACAGTGAGGCCTCTGGGTGTGGGTATTGGAGACAGTGAGGGCTCTGGGTATAGGTATTGGAGACAGTGAGGACTCTGGGTGTAGGTATTGGAGAAAGTGAGGACTCTGGGTGTGGGTATTGGAGACAGTGAGGGCTCTGGGTATGGGTATTGGAGACAGTGAGGGCTCTGGGTGTAGGTATTGGAGACAGTGAGGACTCTGGGTGTGGGTATTGGAGACAGTGAGGGCTCTGGGTGTGGGTATTGGAGACAGTGAGGGCTCTGGGTGTGGGTATTGGAGACAGTGAGGAGGACTCTGGGTGTGGGCTGTGCAGACAGTGAGGGCTCTGGGTGTGGGTATTGGAGACAGTGAGGGCTCTGGGTGTGGGTATTGGAGACAGTGAGGGCTCTGGGTGCAGGTATTGGAGACAGTGAGGACTCTGGGTGTGGGTATTGGAGACAGTGAGGGCTCTGGGTGTGGGTTTTGGAGACAGTGAGGACTCTGGGTGTGGGTTTTGGCGACAGTGAGGACTCTGGGTGTGGGTTTTGGAGACAGTGAGGGCTCTGGGTGTGGGTTTTGGAGACAGTGAGTGCTCTGGGTGTGGGTATTGGAGACAGTGAGGACTCTGGGTGTGGGTTTTGGAGACAGTGAGGACTCTGGGTGTGGGTATTGGAGACAGTGAGGACTCTGGGTGTGGGTATTGGAGACAGTGAGGGCTCTGGGTGTGGGTTTTGGAGACAGTGAGGGCTCTGAGTGTGGGTTTTGGAGACAGTGAGGACTCAGGGTGTTGGTATTGGAGACAGTGAGGGCTCTGGGTGTGGATTTTGGAGACAGTGAGGGCTCTGAGTGTGGGTTTTGGAGACAGTGAGGGCTCTGGGTGTCGGTATTGGAGACAGTGAGGACTCTGTGTATGGGTTTTGGAGACAGTGAGTGCTCTGGGTATGGGTTTTGTAGACAGTGAAAGCTCTGGGTATGGGTTTTGTAGACAGTGAGATCTCTGGGTATGGGTTTTGTTGACAGTGAGGGCTCTGGGTGTGGGATTTAGAGACAGCGAGGACTCTGGGTGTGGGTATTGTAGACAGTGAGAGCTCTGGGTATGGGTTTTGGAGAGAGTGAAGGCTCTGGGTATGGTTTTTGTGGACAGTGAGAGCTCTGGGCATGGGTTTTGGAGACAGTGAGGGCTCTGGGTGTGGGTATTGGAGACAGTGAGGGCTCTGGGTATAGGTATTGGAGACAGTGAGGACTCTGGGTGTAGGTATTGGAGACAGTGAGGACTCTGGGTGTTGGTATTGGAGACAGTGAGGGCTCTGGGTATGGGTATTGGAGACAGTGAGGGCTCTGGGTGTAGGTATTGGAGACAGTGAGGACTCTGGGTGTGGGTATTGGAGACAGTGAGGGCTCTGGGTGTGGGTATTGGAGACAGTGAGGGCTCTGGGTGTGGGTATTGGAGACAGTGAGGAGGACTCTGGGTGTGGGCTGTGCAGACAGTGAGGGCTTTGGGTGTGGGTATTGGAGACAGTGAGGACTCTGGGTGTGGGTATTGGAGACAGTGAGGACTCTGGGTGTGGGTATTGGAGACAGTGAGGGCTCTGGGTGTGGGTTTTGGAGACAGTGAGGGCTCTCAGTGTGGGTTTTGGAGACAGTGAGGGCTCTGGGTGTCGGTATTGGAGACAGTGAGGACTCTGTGTATGGGTTTTGGAGACAGTGAGTGCTCTGGGTATGGGTTTTGTAGACAGTGAAAGCTCTGGGTATGGGTTTTGTAGACAGTGAGAGCTCTGGGTATGGGTTTTGTTGACAGTGAGAACTCTGGGTGTGGGTATTGTAGACAGTGAGAGCTCTGGGTATGGGTTTTGGAGAGAGTGAAGGCTCTGGGTATGGGTTTTATGGACAGTGAGAGCTCTGGGCATGGGTTTTGGAGACAGTGAGGGCTCTGGGTGTGGGTATTGGAGACAGTGAGGGCTCTGGGTATAGGTATTGGAGACAGTGAGGACTCTGGGTGTAGGTATTGGAGACAGTGAGGACTCTGGGTGTGGGTATTGGAGACAGTGAGGGCTCTGGGTATGGGTATTGGAGACAGTGAGGGCTCTGGGTGTAGGTATTGGAGACAGTGAGGACTCTGGGTGTGGGTATTGGAGACAGTGAGGGCTCTGGCTGTGGGTATTGGAGACAGTGAGGGCTCTGGGTGTGGGTATTGGAGACAGTGAGGAGGACTCTGGGTGTGGGCTGTGCAGACAGTGAGGGCTCTGGGTGTGGGTATTGGAGACAGTGAGGGCTCTGGGTGTGGGTATTGGAGACAGTGAGGGCTCTGGGTGTAGGTATTGGAGACAGTGAGGACTCTGGGTGTGGGTATTGGAGACAGTGAGGGCTCTGGGTGTGGGTTTTGGAGACAGTGAGGACTCTGGGTGTGGGTTTTGGCGACAGTGAGGACTCTGGGTGTGGGTTTTGGAGACAGTGAGGGCTCTGGGTGTGGGTTTTGGAGACAGTGAGTGCTCTGGGTGTGGGTATTGGAGACAGTGAGGACTCTGGGTAAGGGTTTTGTAGACAGTGAAAGCTCTGGGTATGGGTTTTGTAGACAGTGAGAGCTCTGGGTATGGGTTTTGTTGACAGTGAGGACTCTGGGTGTGGGTATTGGAGACAGTGAGGGCTCTGGGTGCAGGTATTGGAGACAGTGAGGACTCTGGGTGTGGGTATTGGAGACAGTGAGGGCTCTGGGTGTGGGTTTTGGAGACAGTGAGGACTCTGGGTGTGGGTTTTGGCGACAGTGAGGACTCTGGGTGTGGGTTTTGGAGACAGTGAGGGCTCTGGGTGTGGGTTTTGGAGACAGTGAGTGCTCTGGGTGTGGGTATTGGAGACAGTGAGGACTCTGGGTGTGGGTTTTGGAGACAGTGAGGACTCTGGGTGTGGGTATTGGAGACAGTGAGGACTCTGGGTGTGGGTATTGGAGACAGTGAGGGCTCTGGGTGTGGGTTTTGGAGACAGTGAGGGCTCTGAGTGTGGGTTTTGGAGACAGTGAGGACTCAGGGTGTTGGTATTGGAGACAGTGAGGGCTCTGGGTGTGGATTTTGGAGACAGTGAGGGCTCTGAGTGTGGGTTTTGGAGACAGTGAGGGCTCTGGGTGTCGGTATTGGAGACAGTGAGGACTCTGTGTATGGGTTTTGGAGACAGTGAGTGCTCTGGGTATGGGTTTTGTAGACAGTGAAAGCTCTGGGTATGGGTTTTGGAGACAGTGAGTGCTCTGGGTATGGGTTTTGTAGACAGTGAAAGCTCTGGGTATGGGTTTTGTAGACAGTGAGATCTCTGGGTATGGGTTTTGTTGACAGTGAGGGCTCTGGGTGTGGGATTTAGAGACAGCGAGGACTCTGGGTGTGGGTATTGTAGACAGTGAGAGCTCTGGGTATGGGTTTTGGAGAGAGTGAAGGCTCTGGGTATGGTTTTTGTGGACAGTGAGAGCTCTGGGCATGGGTTTTGGAGACAGTGAGGGCTCTGGGTGTGGGTATTGGAGACAGTGAGGGCTCTGGGTATAGGTATTGGAGACAGTGAGGACTCTGGGTGTAGGTATTGGAGACAGTGAGGACTCTGGGTGTTGGTATTGGAGACAGTGAGGGCTCTGGGTATGGGTATTGGAGACAGTGAGGGCTCTGGGTGTAGGTATTGGAGACAGTGAGGACTCTGGGTGTGGGTATTGGAGACAGTGAGGGCTCTGGGTGTGGGTATTGGAGACAGTGAGGGCTCTGGGTGTGGGTATTGGAGACAGTGAGGAGGACTCTGGGTGTGGGCTGTGCAGACAGTGAGGGCTTTGGGTGTGGGTATTGGAGACAGTGAGGACTCTGGGTGTGGGTATTGGAGACAGTGAGGACTCTGGGTGTGGGTATTGGAGACAGTGAGGGCTCTGGGTGTGGGTTTTGGAGACAGTGAGGGCTCTCAGTGTGTGTTTTGGAGACAGTGAGGGCTCTGGGTGTCGGTATTGGAGACAGTGAGGACTCTGTGTATGGGTTTTGGAGACAGTGAGTGCTCTGGGTATGGGTTTTGTAGACAGTGAAAGCTCTGGGTATGGGTTTTGTAGACAGTGAGAGCTCTGGGTATGGGTTTTGTTGACAGTGAGAACTCTGGGTGTGGGTATTGTAGACAGTGAGAGCTCTGGGTATGGGTTTTGGAGAGAGTGAAGGCTCTGGGTATGGGTTTTGTGGACAGTGAGAGCTCTGGGCATGGGTTTTGGAGACAGTGAGGGCTCTGGGTGTGGGTATTGGAGACAGTGAGGGCTCTGGGTATAGGTATTGGAGACAGTGAGGACTCTGGGTGTAGGTATTGGAGACAGTGAGGACTCTGGGTGTGGGTATTGGAGACAGTGAGGGCTCTGGGTATGGGTATTGGAGACAGTGAGGGCTCTGGGTGTAGGTATTGGAGACAGTGAGGACTCTGGGTGTGGGTATTGGAGACAGTGAGGGCTCTGGCTGTGGGTATTGGAGACAGTGAGGGCTCTGGGTGTGGGTATTGGAGACAGTGAGGAGGACTCTGGGTGTGGGCTGTGCAGACAGTGAGGGCTCTGGGTGTGGGTATTGGAGACAGTGAGGGCTCTGGGTGTGGGTATTGGAGACAGTGAGGGCTCTGGGTGTAGGTATTGGAGACAGTGAGGACTCTGGGTGTGGGTATTGGAGACAGTGAGGGCTCTGGGTGTGGGTTTTGGAGACAGTGAGGACTCTGGGTGTGGGTTTTGGCGACAGTGAGGACTCTGGGTGTGGGTTTTGGAGACAGTGAGGGCTCTGGGTGTGGGTTTTGGAGACAGTGAGTGCTCTGGGTGTGGGTATTGGAGACAGTGAGGACTCTGGGTATGGGTTTTGTAGACAGTGAAAGCTCTGGGTATGGGTTTTGTAGACAGTGAGAGCTCTGGGTATGGGTTTTGTTGACAGTGAGGACTCTGGGTGTGGGTATTGTAGACAGTGAGAGCTCTGGGTATGGGTTTTGGAGAGAGTGAAGGCTCTGGGTATGGGTTTTGTGGACAGTGAGAGCTCTGGGCATGGGTTTTGGAGACAGTGAGGGCTCTGGGTGTGGGTATTGGAGACAGTGAGGGCTCTGGGTATAGGTATTGGAGACAGTGAGGACTCTGGGTGTAGGTATTGGAGACAGTGAGGACTCTGGGTGTGGGTATTGGAGACAGTGAGGGCTCTGGGTATGGGTATTGGAGACAGTGAGGGCTCTGGGTGTAGGTATTGGAGACAGTGAGGACTCTGGGTGTGGGTATTGGAGACAGTGAGGGCTCTGGGTGTGGGTATTGGAGACAGTGAGGGCTCTGGGTGTGGGTATTGGAGACAGTGAGGAGGACTCTGGGTGTGGGCTGTGCAGACAGTGAGGGCTCTGGGTGTAGGTATTGGAGACAGTGAGGACTCTGGGTGTGGGTATTGGAGACAGTGAGGGCTCTGGGTGTGGGTTTTGGAGACAGTGAGGACTCTGGGTGTGGGTTTTGGCGACAGTGAGGACTCTGGGTGTGGGTTTTTGAGACAGTGAGGGCTCTGGGTGTGGGTTTTGGAGACAGTGAGTGCTCTGGGTGTGGGTATTGGAGACAGTGAGGACTCTGGGTGTGGGTATTGGAGACGGTGTTTACTCTGGGTGTGGGTATTGGAGACAGTGAGGGCTCTGGGTGTGGGTATTGGAGACAGTGAGGGCTCTGGGTGTGGGTATTGGAGACAGTGAGGGCTCTGGGTGTAGGTATTGGA
Source organism: Heterodontus francisci (assembly GCF_036365525.1). Lineage (NCBI taxonomy): Eukaryota > Metazoa > Chordata > Chondrichthyes > Heterodontiformes > Heterodontidae > Heterodontus > Heterodontus francisci. The sequence goes on from NW_027140673.1 coordinate 127,287, forward strand.
GACAGTGAGGACTCTGGGTGTGGGTATTGGAGACAGTGAGGGCTCTGGGTGTGGGTATTGGAGACAGTGAGGGCTCTGGGTGTGGGTTTTGGAGACAGCGAGGAGTCTGGGTGTGGGTTTTGGAGACAGTGAGGACTCTGGGTGTGGGTATTGGAGACATTGAGGACTCTGGGTGTGGGTATTGGAGACAGTGAGGACTCTGGGTGTGGGTATTGGAGACAGTGAGGGCTCTGGGTGTGGGTTTTGGAGACAGTGAGGGCTCTGAGTGTGGGTTTTGGAGACAGTGAGGACTCTGGGTGTGGGTATTGGAGACAGTGAGGGCTCTGGGTGTGGGTTTTGGAGACAGTGAGGGCTCTGAGTGTGGGTTTTGGAGACAGTGAGTGCTCTGTGTGTGGGTATTGGAGACAGTGAGGACTCTGTGTATGGGTTTTGGAGACAGTGAGGGCTCTGGGTGTGGGTGTGGTAGACAGCGAGGACTCTGGTTGTGGGTTTAGGAGACAGTGAGGGCTCTGGGTGTGGGTATTGGAGACAGTGAGGTCTCTGGGTATGGGTATTGTAGACAGTGAGAGCTGTGGGTATGGGTTTTGGAGACACTGAGTGCTCTGGGTATGGGTTTTGTAGACAGTGAAAGCTCTGGGTATGGGTTTTGTAGTCAGTGAGAGCTCTGGGTATGGGTTTTGTTGACGGTGAGGGCTCTGGGTGTGGGATTTAGAGACAGCGAGGACTCTGGGTGTGGGTATTTTCGACAGTGAGAGCTCTGGGTATGGGTTTTGGAGAGAGTGAAGGCTCTGGGTATGGGTTTTGTAGACAGTGAGAGCTCTGGGTATGTGTTTTGTGGACAGTGAGAGCTCTGGGCATGGGTTTTGTTGACAGTGAGGGCTCTGGGTGTGGGATTTAGAGACAGCGAGGACTCTGGGTGTGGGTATTGTAGACAGTGAGAGCTCTGGGTATGGGTTTTGGAGAGAGTGAAGGCTCTGGGTATGGGTTTTGTAGACAGTGAGAGCTCTGGGTATGGGTTTTGTGGACAGTGAGGGCTCTGAGTGTGGGTTTTGGAGACAGTGAGGACTCTGGGTGTGGGTATTGGAGACAGTGAGGGCTCTGGGTGTGGGTTTTGGAGACAGTGAGGGCTCTGAGTGTGGGTTTTGGAGACAGTGAGTGCTCTGTGTGTGGGTATTGGAGACAGTGAGGACTCTGTGTATGGGTTTTGGAGACAGTGAGGGCTCTGGGTGTGGGTGTGGTAGACAGCGAGGACTCTGGTTGTGGGTTTAGGAGACAGTGAGGGCTCTGGGTGTGGGTATTGGAGACAGTGAGGTCTCTGGGTATGGGTATTGTAGACAGTGAGAGCTGTGGGTATGGGTTTTGGAGACACTGAGTGCTCTGGGTATGGGTTTTGTAGACAGTGAAAGCTCTGGGTATGGGTTTTGTAGTCAGTGAGAGCTCTGGGTATGGGTTTTGTTGACAGTGAGGGCTCTGGGTGTGGGATTTAGAGACAGCGAGGACTCTGGGTGTGGGTATTTTCGACAGTGAGAGCTCTGGGTATGGGTTTTGGAGAGAGTGAAGGCTCTGGGTATGGGTTTTGTAGACAGTGAGAGCTCTGGGTATGGGTTTTGTGGACAGTGAGAGCTCTGGGCATGGGTTTTGTTGACAGTGAGGGCTCTGGGTGTGGGATTTAGAGACAGCGAGGACTCTGGGTGTGGGTATTGTAGACAGTGAGAGCTCTGGGTATGGGTTTTGGAGAGAGTGAAGGCTCTCGGTATGGGTTTTGTAGACAGTGAGAGCTCTGGGTATGGGTTTTGTGGACAGTGAGAGCTCTGGGCATGGGTTTTGGAGACAGTGAGGGCTCTGGGTGTGGGTATTGGAGACAGTGAGGGCTCTGGGTGTGGGTTTTGGAGACAGTGAGGACTCTGGGTGTGGGTATTGGAGACAGTGAGGACTCTGGGTGTGGGTTTTGGAGACAGTGAGGGCTCTGGGTGTGGGTTTTGGAGACAGTGAGGGCTCTGGGTGTGGGTATTGGAGACAGTGAGGACTCTGGGTGTGAGTATTGGAGACAGTGAGGACTTTGGGTGTGGGTATTGGAGACAGTGAGGCCTCTGGGTGTGGGTATTGGAGACAGTGAGGGCTCTGGGTGTGGGTATTGGAGACAGTGAGGGCTCTGGGTGTGGGTATTGGAGACAGCGAGGTCTCTGGGTGTGGGTTTTGGAGATAGCGAGGACTCTGGGTGTGGGTTTTGGAGACAGTGAGGACTCTGGGTGTGGGTATTGGAAACAGTGAGGACTCTGGGTGTGGGTATTGGAGACAGTGAGGGCTCTGGGTGTGGGTTTTGGAGACAGTGAGGGCTCTGAGTGTGGGTTTTGGAGACAGTGAGGGCTCTGGGTGTCGGTATTGGAGACAGTGAGGACTCTGTGTATGGGTTTTGGAGACAGTGAGGGCTCTGGGTGTGGGTGTGGTAGACAGCGAGGACTCTGGTTGTGGGTTTTGGAGACAGTGAGGGCTCTGGGTGTGGGTATTGGAGACAGTGAGGTCTCTGGGTATGGGTATTGTAGACAGTGAGAGCTCTGGGTATGGGTTTTGGAGACAGTGAGTGCTCTGGGTATGGGTTTTGTAGACAGTGAAAGCTCTGGGTATGGGTTTTGTAGACAGTGAGAGCTCTGGGTATGGGTTTTGTTGACAGTGAGGGCTCTGGGTGTGGGATTTAGAGACAGCGAGGACTCTGGGTGTGGGTATTGTAGACAGTGAGAGCTCTGGGTATGGGTTTTGGAGAGAGTGAAGGCTCTGGGTATGGGTTTTGTAGACAGTGAGAGCTCTGGGTATGGGTTTTGTGGACAGTGAGAGCTCTGGGCATGGGTTTTGGAGACAGTGAGGGCTCTGGGTGTGGGTATTGGAGACAGTGAGGGCTCTGGGTGTGGGTTTTGGAGACAGTGAGGACTCTGGGTGTGGGTATTGGAGACAGTGAGGACTCTGGGTGTGGGTTTTGGAGACAGTGAGGGCTCTGGGTGTGGGTTTTGGAGACAGTGAGGGCTCTGGGTGTGGGTATTGGAGACAGTGAGGACTCTGGGTGTGGGTATTGGAGACAGTGAGGACTCTGGGTGTGGGTATTGGAGACAGTGAGGCCTCTGGGTGTGGGTATTGGAGACAGTGAGGGCTCTGGGTGTGGGTATTGGAGACAGTGAGGGCTCTGGGTGTAGGTATTGGAGACAGTGAGGACTCTGGGTGTGGGTATTGGAGACAGTGAGGGCTCTGGGTGTGGGTATTGGAGACAGTGAGGGCTCTGGGTGTGGGTTTTGGAGACAGCGAGGACTCTGGGCGTGGGTTTTGGAGACAGTGAAGACTCTGGGTGTGGGTATTGGAGACAGTGAGGACTCTGTGTATGGGTTTTGGAGACAGTGAGGGCTCTGGGTGTGGGTGTGGTAGACAGCGAGGACTCTGGTTGTGGATTTTGGAGACAGTGAGGGCTCTGGGTGTGGGTATTGGAGACAGTGAGGTCTCTGGGTATGGGTATTGTAGACAGTGAGAGCTCTGGGTATGGGTTTTGGAGACAGTGAGTGCTCTGGGTATGGGTTTTGTAGACAGTGAAAGCTCTGGGTATGGGTTTTGTAGACAGTGAGAGCTCTGGGTATGGGTTTTGTTGACAGTGAGGGCTCTGGGTGTGGGATTTAGAGACAGCGAGGACTCTGGGTGTGGGTATTGTAGACAGTGAGAGCTCTGGGTATGGGTTTTGGAGAGAGTGAAGGCTCTGGGTATGGGTTTTGTAGACAGTGAGAGCTCTGGGTATGGGTTTTGTGGACAGTGAGAGCTCTGGGCATGGGTTTTGGAGACAGTGAGGGCTCTGGGTGTGGGTATTGGAGACAGTGAGGGCTCTGGGTGTGGGTTTTGGAGACAGTGAGGACTCTGGGTGTGGGTATTGGAGACAGTGAGGACTCTGGATGTGGGTTTTGGAGACAGTGAGGGCTCTGGGTGTGGGTTTTGGAGACAGTGAGGGCTCTGGGTGTGGGTATTGGAGACAGTGAGGACTCTGGGTGTGAGTATTGGAGACAGTGAGGACTTTGGGTGTGGGTATTGGAGACAGTGAGGCCTCTGGGTGTGGGTATTGGAGACAGTGTGGGCTCTGGGTGTGGGTATTGGAGACAGTGAGGGCTCTGGGTGTGGGTATTGGAGACAGCGAGGTCTCTGGGTGTGTGTTTTGGAGATAGCGAGGACTCTGGGTTTGGGTATTGGAAACAGTGAGGACTCTGGGTGTGGGTATTGGAGACTGTGAGGACTCTGGGTGTGGGTATTGGAGACAGTGAGGGCTCTGGGTGTGGGTTTTGGAGACAGTGAGGGCTCTGAGTGTGGGTTTTGGAGACAGTGAGGGCTCTGGGTGTGGATGTGGGAGACAGTGCGGACTCTGTGTGTGGATGTGGTTGACAGCGAGGACTCTGGGTGTGGGTATTGGAGACAGTGAGGCTCTGGGTGTGGGTTTTGGAGACAGTGAGGACTCTGGGTGTGGGTGTGGTAGACATCGAGGACTCTGGGTGTGGGTATTGGAGACAGTGAGGACTCTGGGTGTGGGTTTTGGAGACAGTGAGGGCTCTGGGTGTGGGTTTTGGAGACAGTTAGGACTCTGGGTTTGGGTGTGGTAAGCGAGGACTCTGGGTGTGGGTTTTGGAGACAGTGAGGGCTCTGGGTGTGGGTATTGGAGACAGTGAGGACGCTGGGTGTGGGTTTTGGAGACAGTGAGGGCTCTAGGTGTGGGTTTTGGAGACAGTGAGGGCTCTGGATGTGGGTATTAGAGACAGTGAGGACTCTGGGTGTGGGTTTTGGAGACAGTGAGGGCTCTGGGTATGGGTTTTGGAGACAGTGAGTGCTCTGGGTGTGGGTATTGGAGACAGTGAGGGCTCTGTGTATGGGTTTTGGAGACAGCGAGGGCTCTGGGTGTAGGTATTGGAGACAGTGAGGACTCTGGGTGTGGTTACTGGAGACAGTGAGGGCTCTGGGTATGGGTATTGGAGACAGTGAGGGCTCTGGGTGTAGGTATTGGAGACAGTGAGGACTCTGGGTGTGGATATTGGAGACAGTGAGGGCTCTGGGTGTGGGTATTGGAGACAGTGAGGGCTCTGGGTGTGGGTATTGGAGACAGTGAGGAGGTCTCTGGGTGTGGGCTGTGCAGACAGTGAGGGCTCTGGGTGTGGGTATTGGAGACAGTGAGGGCTCTGGGTGTGGGTATTGGAGACAGTGAGGGCTCTGGGTGTGGGTATTGGAGACAGTGAGGACTCTGGGTGTGGTATCGGGGACAGTGAGGGCTCTGGGTGTGGGTATTGGAGACAGCGAGGACTCTGGGTGTGGGTTTTGGAGACAGTGAGGGCTCTGGGTGTGGGTTTTGGAGACAGCGAGGACTCTGGGTGTGGGTTTTGGAGACAGTGAGGACACTGGGTGTGGGTATTGGAGACAGTGAGCACTCTGGGTGTGGGTATTGGAGACAGTGAGGGCTCTGGGTGTGGGTATTGGAAACAGTGAGGGCTCTGGGTGTGGGTTTTGGAGACAGTGATGACTCTGGGTGTGGGTATTGGAGACAGTGAGGGCTCTGGGTGTGGGTTTTAGAGACAGTGAGGGCTCTGAGTGTGGGTGTTGGAGACAGTGAGGGCTCTGAGTGTGGGTTTGGGAGACAGTGAGGACTCTGGGTGTGGATATTGGAGACAGTGAGGGCTCTGGGTGTGGGTATTGGAGACAGTGAGGGCTCTGGGTGTGGGTATTGGAGACAGTGAGTGCTCTGAGTGTGGGTTTTGGAGACAGTGAGGGCTCTGAGTGTGGGTTTTGGAGACAGTGAGGGCTCTGAGTGTGGGTTTTGGAGACAGTGAGGACTCTGGGTGTGGGTTTTGGAGACAGTGTGGGCTCTGGGTGTGGGTTTTGGAGACAGTGAGGGCTCTGAGTGTGGGTTTTGGAGACAGTGAGGGCTCTGGGTGTGGGTTTTGGAGACAGTGAGGGCTCTGGGTGTGGGTTTTGGAGACAGTGAGGACTCTGGGTGTGGGTTTTGGAGACAGTGAATGCTCTGAGTGTGTGTATTGGAGACAGTGAGGACTCTGGGTGTGGGTATTGGACACAGTGAGGGCTCTGGGTGTGGGTTTTGGAGACAGTGAGGACTCTGGGTGTGTGTTTTGGAGACAGTGAGGACTCTGGGTGTGGGTTTTGGAGACAGTGAGGACTCTGGGTGTGGGTTTTGGAGACAGTGAGGGCTCTGGGTGTGGGTTTTGGAGACAGTGAGGGCTCTGGGTGTGGATGTGGGAGACAGTGACGACTCTGTGTGTGCATGAGGTTGACAGCGAGGACTCTGGGTGTGGTATCGGGGACAGTGTGGGCTCTGGGTGTGGGTATTGGAGACAGCGAGGACTCTGGGTGTGGGTTTTGGAGACAGTGAGGGCTCTGGGTGTGGGTTTTGGAGACAGCGAGGACTCTGGGCGTGGGTTTTGGAGAAAGTGAGGACACTGGGTGTGGGTATTGGAGACAGTGAGGGCTCTGAGTGTGGGTTTTGGAGACAGTGAGAGCTCTGGGTGTGGGTTTTGGAGACAGTGAGGGCTCTGAGTGTGGGTTTTGGAGACAGTGAGGGCTCTGGGTGTGGGTATTGGAGACAGTGAGGGGTCTGGGTGTGGGTTTTGGAGACAGTGAGGACTCTGGGTGTGGGTTTTGGAGACAGTGAGGACTCTGGGTGTGGGTATTGGAGACAGTGAGGACTGGGTGTGGGTTTTGGAGACAGTGAGGTCTCTGGGTGTGGGTTTTGGAGACAGTGAGGGCTCTGGGTGTGGATGTGGGAGACAGTGAGGACTCTGTGTGTGGATGAGGTTGACAGTGAGGGCTCTGAGTGTGGGTTTTGGAGACAGTGAGGACTCTGGGTGTGGATATTGGAGACAGTGAGGGCTCTGGGTGTGGGTATTGGAGACAGTGAGGGCTCTGGGTGTGGGTATTGGAGACAGTGAGTGCTCTGAGTGTGGGTTTTGGAGACAGTGAGGGCTCTGAGTGTGGGTTTTGGAGACAGTGAGGGCTCTGAGTGTGGGTTTTGGAGACAGTGAGGACTCTGGGTGTGGGTTTTGGAGACAGTGTGGGCTCTGGGTGTGGGTTTTGGAGACAGTGAGGGCTCTGAGTGTGGGTTTTGGAGACAGTGAGGGCTCTGGGTCTGGGTTTTGGAGACAGTGAGGGCTCTGAGTGTGGGTTTTGGAGACAGTGAGGGCTCTGGGTGTGGGTTTTGGAGACAGTGAGGACTCTGGGTGTGGGTTTTGGAGACAGTGAGGGCTCTGAGTGTGGGTTTTGGAGACAGTGAGGACTCTGGGTGTGGGTTTTGGAGACAGTGAGGACTCTGGGTGTGGGTATTGGAGACAGTGAGGACTCTGGGTGTGGGTTTTGGAGACAGTGAGGGCTCTGGGTGTGGGTTTTGGAGACAGTGAGGGCTCTGGGTGTGGATGTGGGAGACAGTGAGGACTCTGTGTGTCGATGAGGTTGACAGCGAGGACTCTGGGTGTGGTATCGGGGACAGTGAGGGCTCTGGGTGTGGGTATTGGAGACAGCGAGGACTCTGGGTGTGGGTTTTGGAGACAGTGAGGGCTCTGGGTGTGGGTTTTGGAGACAGTGAGGGCTCTGGGTGTGGGTTTTGGAGATAGTGAGGACTCTGGGTGTGGGTTTTGGAGACAGTGAGGACTCTGGGTGTGGGTTTTGTAGACAGTGAGTGCTCTGAGTGTGGGTTTTGGAGACAGTGAGGGCTCTGAGTGTGTGTTTTGGAGACAGTGAGGACTCTGGGTGTGGGTATTGGACACAGTGAGGGCTCTGGGTGTGGGTTTTGGAGACAGTGAGGACTCTGTGTGTGGATGAGGTTGACAGCGAGGACTCTGGGTGTGATATCGGGGACAGTGAGGGCTCTGGGTGTGGGTATTGGAGACAGCGAGGACTCTGGGTGTGGGTTTTGGAGACAGTGAGGGCTCTGGGTGTGGGTTTTGGAGACAGTGAGGGCTCTGGGTGTGGGTTTTGGAGACAGTGAGGACTCTGGGTGTGGGTTTTGGAGACAGTGAATGCTCTGAGTGTGTGTTTTGGAGACAGTGAGGACTCTGGGTGTGGGTATTGGACACAGTGAGGGCTCTGGGTGTGGGTTTTGGAGACAGTGAGGACTCTGGGTGTGGGTTTTGGAGACAGTGAGGACTCTGGGTGTGGGTTTTGGAGACAGTGAGGACTCTGGGTGTGGGTATTGGAGACAGTGAGGACTCTGGGTGTGGGTTTTGGAGACAGTGAGGGCTCTGGGTGTGGGTTTTGGAGACAGTGAGGGCTCTGGGTGTGGATGTGGGAGACAGTGAGGACTCTGTGTGTGGATGAGGTTGACAGCGAGGACTCTGGGTGTGGTATCGGGGACAGTGAGGGCTCTGGGTGTGGGTATTGGAGACAGCGAGGACTCTGGGTGTGGGTTTTGGAGACAGTGAGGGCTCTGGGTGTGGGTTTTGGAGACAGCGAGGACTCTGGGCGTGGGTTTTGGAGAAAGTGAGGACACTGGGTGTGGGTATTGGAGACAGTGAGGACTCTGGGTGTGGGTATTGGAGACAGTGAGGGCTCTGCGTGTGGGTATTGGAAACAGTGAGGGCTCTGGTTGTGGGTTTTGGAGACAGTGCGGGCTCTGAGTGTGAGTTTTGGAGACAGTGATGACTCTGGGTGTGGGTATTGGAGACAGTGAGGGCTCTGGGTGTGGGTTTTAGAGACAGTGAGGGCTCTGAGTGTGGGTGTTGGAGACAGTGAGGGCTCTGAGTGTGGGTTTTTTGAGACAGTAAGGACTCTGGGTGTGGATATTGGAGACAGTGAGGGCTCTGGGTGTGGGTATTGGAGACAGTGAATGCTCTGAGTGTGTGTTTTGGAGACAGTGAGGACTCTGGGTGTGGGTATTGGAGACAGTGAGGGCTCTGGGTGTGGGTTTTGGAGACAGTGAGGACTCTGGGTGTGGGTTTTGGAGACAGTGAGGACTCTGGGTGTGGGTTTTGGAGACAGTGAGGACTCTGGGTGTGGGTATTGGAGACAGTGAGGACTCTGGGTGTGGGTTTTGGAGACAGTGAGGGCTCTGGGTGTGGGTTTTGGAGACAGTGAGGGCTCTGGGTGTGGATGTGGGAGACAGTGAGGACTCTGTGTGTGGATGTGGTTGACAGCGAAGACTCTGGGTGTGGGTATTGGAGACAGTGAGGCTCTGGGTGTGGGTTTTGGAGACAGTGAGGACTCTGGGTGTGGGTGTGGTAGACATCGAGGACTCTGGGTGTGGGTATTGGAGACAGTGAGGACTCTGGTTGTGGGTTTTGGAGACAGTGAGGGCTCTGGGTGTGGGTTTTGGAGACAGTGAGGACTCTGGGTTTGGGTGTGGTAAGCGAGGACTCTGGGTGTGGGTTTTGGAGACAGTGAGGGCTCTGGGTGTGGGTATTGGAGACAGTGAGGACGCTGGGTGTGGGTTTTGGAGACAGTGAGGGCTCTGGGTGTGGGTTTTGGAGACAGTGAGGGCTCTGGATGTGGGTGTTAGAGACAGTGAGGACTCTGGGTGTGGGTTTTGGAGACAGTGAGGGCTCTGGGTATGGGTTTTGGAGACAGTGAGTGCTCTGGGTGTGGGTATTGAAGACAGTGAGGGCTCTGTGTATGGGATTTGGAGACAGTGAGGGCTCTGGGTGTGGATGTGGGAGACAGTGAGGGCTCTGGGTGTGGGTGTGGTAGACAGCGAGGACTCTGGTTGTGGGTTTTGGCGACAGTGAGGGCTCTGGGTGTGGGATTTAGAGACAGCGAGGACTCTGGGTGTGGGTATTGGAGACAGTGAGGTCTCTGGGTATGGGTATTGTAGACAGTGAGGGCTCTGGGTGTGGGTATTGGAGACAGTGAGGACTCTGGGTGTGGTATCGGGGACAGTGAGGGCTCTGGGTGTGGGTATTGGAGACAGCGAGGACTCTGGGTGTGGGTTTTGGAGACAGTGAGGGCTCTGGGTGTGGGTTTTGGAGACAGCGAGGACTCTGGGTGTGGGTTTTGGAGACAGTGAGGACTCTGGGTGTGGGTATTGGAGACAGTGAGGACTCTGGCTGTGGGTATTGTAGAGAGTGAGGGCTCTGTGTATGGGTTTTGGAGACAGTGAGGGCTCTGGGTGTGGGTTTTGGAGACAGTGAGGGCTCTGAGTGTGAGTTTTGGAGACAGTGATGACTCTGGGTGTGGGTATTGGAGACAGTGAGGGCTCTGGGTGTGGGTTTTGGAGACAGTGAGGGCTCTGAGTGTGGGTGTTGGAGACAGTGAGGGCTCTGAGTGTGGGGTTTGGAGACAGTGAGGACTCTGGGTGTGGATATTGGAGACAGTGAGGGCTCTGGGTGTGGGTATTGGAGACAGTGAGGGCTCTAGGTGTGGGTATTGGAGACAGTGAGGGCTCTGAGTGTGGGTTTTGGAGACAGTGAGGGCTCTGAGTGTGGGTTTTGGAGACAGTGAGGGCTCTGAGTGTGGGTTTTGGAGACAGTGAGGACTCTGGGTGTGGGATTTGGAGACAGTGAGGGCTCTGGGTGTGGGTTTTGGAGACAGCGAGGGCTCTGGGTGTGGGTTTTGTAGACAGTGAGAGCTCTGGGTATGGGTTTTGGAGACAGTGAGTGCTCTGGGTGTGGGTATTGGAGACAGCGAGGACTCTGGGTGTGGGTTTTGGAGACAGTGAGGGCTCTGGGTGTGGGTTTTGGAGACAGCAAGGACTCTGGGTGTGGGTTTTGGAGACAGTGAGGACACTGGGTGTGGGTATTGGAGACAGTGAGGACTCTGGGTGTGGGTATTGGAGACAGTGAGGGCTCTGGGTGTGGGTATTGGAAACAGTGAGGGCTCTGGGTGTGGGTTTTGGAGACAGTGTGGGCTCTGGGTGTGGGTATTGGAGACAGTGAGGGCTCTGAGTGTGGGTTTTGGAGACAGTGAGGGCTCTGTGTGTGGGTTTTGGAGACAGTGTGGGCTCTGGGTGTGGGTTTTGGAGACAGTGAGGGCTCTGAGTGTGGGTTTTGGAGACAGTGAGGGCTCTGGGTGTGGGTTTTGGAGACAGTGAGGGCTCTGAGTGTGGGTTTTGGAGACAGTGAGGGCTCTGGGTGTGGGTTTTGGAGACAGTGAGGACTCTGGGTGTGGGTTATGGAGACAGTGAATGCTCTGAGTGTGTGTTTTGGAGACAGTGAGGACTCTGGGTGTGGGTATTGGAGACAGTGAGGGCTCTGGGTGTGGGTTTTGGAGACAGCGAGGACTCTGGGCGTGGGCTTTGGAGAAAGTGAGGACACTGGGTGTGGGTATTGGAGACAGTGAGGACTCTGGGTGTGGGTATTGGAGACAGTGAGGGCTCTGCGTGTGGGTATTGGAAACAGTGAGGGCTCTGGTTGTGGGTTTTGGAGACAGTGCGGGCTCTGAGTGTGAGTTTTGGAGACAGTGATGACTCTGGGTGTGGGTATTGGAGACAGTGAGGGCTCTGGGTGTGGGTTTTAGAGACAGTGAGGGCTCTGAGTGTGGGTGTTGGAGACAGTGAGGGCTCTGAGTGTGGGTTTTTTGAGACAGTAAGGACTCTGGGTGTGGATATTGGAGACAGTGAGGGCTCTGGGTGTGGGTATTGGAGACAGTGAATGCTCTGAGTGTGTGTTTTGGAGACAGTGAGGACTCTGGGTGTGGGTATTGGAGACAGTGAGGGCTCTGGGTGTGGGTTTTGGAGACAGTGAGGACTCTGGGTGTGGGTTTTGGAGACAGTGAGGACTCTGGGTGTGGGTTTTGGAGACAGTGAGGACTCTGGGTGTGGGTTTTGGAGACAGTGAGGGCTCTGGGTGTGGGTTTTGGAGACAGTGAGGGCTCTGGGTGTGGATGTGGGAGACAGTGAGGACTCTGTGTGTGGATGTGGTTGACAGCGAGGACTCTGGGTGTGGGTATTGGAGACAGTGAGGCTCTGGGTGTGGGTTTTGGAGACAGTGAGGACTCTGGGTGTGGGTGTGGTAGACATCGAGGACTCTGGGTGTGGGTATTGGAGACAGTGAGGACTCTGGTTGTGGGTTTTGGAGACAGTGAGGGCTCTGGGTGTGGGTTTTGGAGACAGTGAGGACTCTGGGTTTGGGTGTGGTAAGCGAGGACTCTGGGTGTGGGTTTTGGAGACAGTGAGGGCTCTGGGTGTGGGTATTGGAGACAGTGAGGACGCTGGGTGTGGGTTTTGGAGACAGTGAGGGCTCTGGGTGTGGGTTTTGGAGACAGTGAGGGCTCTGGATGTGGGTGTTAGAGACAGTGAGGACTCTGGGTGTGGGTTTTGGAGACAGTGAGGGCTCTGGGTATGGGTTTTGGAGACAGTGAGTGCTCTGGGTGTGGGTATTGAAGACAGTGAGGGCTCTGTGTATGGGATTTGGAGACAGTGAGGGCTCTGGGTGTGGATGTGGGAGACAGTGAGGGCTCTGGGTGTGGGTGTGGTAGACAGCGAGGACTCTGGTTGTGGGTTTTGGAGACAGTGAGTGCTCTGGGTGTGGGTATTGAAGACAGTGAGGGCTCTGTGTATGGGATTTGGAGACAGTGAGGGCTCTGGGTGTGGATGTGGGAGACAGTGAGGGCTCTGGGTGTGGGTGTGGTAGACAGCGAGGACTCTGGTTGTGGGTTTTGGCGACAGTGAGGTCTCTGGGTATGGGTATTGTAGACAGTGAGGGCTCTGGGTGTGGGTATTGGAGACAGTGAGGACTCTGGGTGTGGTATCGGGGACAGTGAGGGCTCTGGGTGTGGGTATTGGAGACAGCGAGGACTCTGGGTGTGGGTTTTGGAGACAGTGAGGGCTCTGGGTGTGGGTTTTGGAGACAGCGAGGACTCTGGGTGTGGGTTTTGGAGACAGTGAGGACTCTGGGTATGGGTATTGTAGACAGTGAGGGCTCTGGGTGTGGGTATTGGAGACAGTGAGGACTCTGGGTGTGGTATCGGGGACAGTGAGGGCTCTGGGTGTGGGTATTGGAGACAGCGAGGACTCTGGGTGTGGGTTTTGGAGACAGTGAGGGCTCTGGGTGTGGGTTTTGGAGACAGCGAGGACTCTGGGTGTGGGTTTTGGAGACAGTGAGGACTCTGGGTGTGGGTATTGGAGACAGTGAGGACTCTGGCTGTGGGTATTGTAGAGAGTGAGGGCTCTGTGTATGGGTTTTGGAGACAGTGAGGGCTCTGGGTGTGGGTTTTGGAGACAGTGAGGGCTCTGAGTGTGAGTTTTGGAGACAGTGATGACTCTGGGTGTGGGTATTGGAGACAGTGAGGGCTCTGGGTGTGGGTTTTGGAGACAGTGAGGGCTCTGAGTGTGGGTGTTGGAGACAGTGAGGGCTCTGAGTGTGGGGTTTGGAGACAGTGAGGACTCTGGGTGTGGATATTGGAGACAGTGAGGGCTCTGGGTGTGGGTATTGGAGACAGTGAGGGCTCTAGGTGTGGGTATTGGAGACAGTGAGGGCTCTGAGTGTGGGTTTTGGAGACAGTGAGGGCTCTGAGTGTGGGTTTTGGAGACAGTGAGGGCTCTGAGTGTGGGTTTTGGAGACAGTGAGGACTCTGGGTGTGGGATTTGGAGACAGTGAGGGCTCTGGGTGTGGGTTTTGGAGACAGCGAGGGCTCTGGGTGTGGGTTTTGTAGACAGTGAGAGCTCTGGGTATGGGTTTTGGAGACAGTGAGTGCTCTGGGTGTGGGTATTGGAGACAGCGAGGACTCTGGGTGTGGGTTTTGGAGACAGTGAGGGCTCTGGGTGTGGGTTTTGGAGACAGCGAGGACTCTGGGTGTGGGTTTTGGAGACAGTGAGGACACTGGGTGTGGGTATTGGAGACAGTGAGGACTCTGGGTGTGGGTATTGGAGACAGTGAGGGCTCTGGGTGTGGGTATTGGAAACAGTGAGGGCTCTGGGTGTGGGTTTTGGAGACAGTGTGGGCTCTGGGTGTGGGTATTGGAGACAGTGAGGGCTCTGAGTGTGGGTTTTGGAGACAGTGAGGGCTCTGAGTGTGGGTTTTGGAGACAGTGTGGGCTCTGGGTGTGGGTTTTGGAGACAGTGAGGGCTCTGAGTGTGGGTTTTGGAGACAGTGAGGGCTCTGGGTGTGGGTTTTGGAGACAGTGAGTGCTCTGAGTGTGGGTTTTGGAGACAGTGAGGGCTCTGGGTGTGGCTTTTGGAGACAGTGAGGACTCTGGGTGTGGGTTATGGAGACAGTGAATGCTCTGAGTGTGTGTTTTGGAGACAGTGAGGACTCTGGGTGTGGGTATTGGAGACAGTGAGGGCTCTGGGTGTGGGTATTGGAGACAGTGAGGGCTCTAGGTGTGGGTATTGGAGACAGTGAGGGCTCTGAGTGTGGGTTTTGGAGACAGTGAGGGCTCTGAGTGTGGGTTTTGGAGACAGTGAGGGCTCTGAGTGTGGGTTTTGGAGACAGTGAGGACTCTGGGTGTGGGATTTGGAGACAGTGAGGGCTCTGGGTGTGGGTTTTGGAGACAGCGAGGGCTCTGGGTGTGGGTTTTGTAGACAGTGAGAGCTCTGGGTATGGGTTTTGGAGACAGTGAGTGCTCTGGGTGTGGGTATTGGAGACAGCGAGGACTCTGGGTGTGGGTTTTGGAGACAGTGAGGGCTCTGGGTGTGGGTTTTGGAGACAGCGAGGACTCTGGGTGTGGGTTTTGGAGACAGTGAGGACACTGGGTGTGGGTATTGGAGACAGTGAGGACTCTGGGTGTGGGTATTGGAGACAGTGAGGGCTCTGGGTGTGGGTATTGGAAACAGTGAGGGCTCTGGGTGTGGGTTTTGGAGACAGTGTGGGCTCTGGGTGTGGGTATTGGAGACAGTGAGGGCTCTGAGTGTGGGTTTTGGAGACAGTGAGGGCTCTGAGTGTGGGTTTTGGAGACAGTGTGGGCTCTGGGTGTGGGTTTTGGAGACAGTGAGGGCTCTGAGTGTGGGTTTTGGAGACAGTGAGGGCTCTGGGTGTGGGTTTTGGAGACAGTGAGTGCTCTGAGTGTGGGTTTTGGAGACAGTGAGGGCTCTGGGTGTGGGTTTTGGAGACAGTGAGGACTCTGGGTGTGGGTTATGGAGACAGTGAATGCTCTGAGTGTGTGTTTTGGAGACAGTGAGGACTCTGGGTGTGGGTATTGGAGACAGTGAGGGCTCTGGGTGTGGGTTTTGGAGACAGTGAGGACTCTGGGTGTGGGTTTTGGAGACAGTGAGGACTCTGGGTGTGGGTTTTGGAGACAGTGAGGACTCTGGGTGTGGGTATTGGAGACAGTGAGGACTCTGGGTTTGGGTTTTGGAGACAGTGAGGGCTCTGGGTGTGGATGTGGGAGACAGTGAGGACTCTGTGTGTGGATGTGGTTGACAGCGAGGACTCTGGGTGTGGGTATTGGAGACAGTGAGGCTCTGGGTGTGGGTTTTGGAGACAGTGAGGACTCTGGGTGTGGGTGTGGTAGACATCGAGGACTCTGAGTGTGGGTATTGGAGACAGTGAGGACTCTGGGTGTGGGTTTTGGAGACAGTGAGGGCTCTGGGTGTGGATGTGGGAGACAGTGAGGACTCTGTGTGTGGATGTGGTTGACAGCGAGGACTCTGGGTGTGGGTATTGGAGACAGTGAGGCTCTGGGTGTGGGTTTTGGAGACAGTGAGGACTCTGGGTGTGGGTGTGGTAGACATCGAGGACTCTGGGTGTGGGTATTGGAGACAGTGAGGACTCTGGGTGTGGGTTTTGGAGACAGTGAGGGCTCTGGGTGTGGGTTTTGGAGACAGTGAGGACTCTGGGTTTGGGTGTGGTAAGCGAGGACTCTGGGTGTGGGTTTTGGAGACAGTGAGGGCTCTGGGTGTGGGTATTGGAGACAGTGAGGACGCTGGGTGTGGGTTTTGGAGACAGTGAGGGCTCTGGGTGTGGGTTTTGGAGACAGTGAGGGCTCTGGATGTGGG
Organism: Heterodontus francisci; assembly: GCF_036365525.1. Taxonomy (NCBI): domain Eukaryota; kingdom Metazoa; phylum Chordata; class Chondrichthyes; order Heterodontiformes; family Heterodontidae; genus Heterodontus; species Heterodontus francisci. Next base: position 143,161 of record NW_027140673.1, read on the forward strand.
TATTAGAGACAGTGAGGACTCTGGGTGTGGGTTTTGGAGACAGTGAGGGCTCTGGGTATGGGTTTTGGAGACAGTGAGTGCTCTGGGTGTGGGTATTGGAGACAGTGAGGACTCTGGGTGTGGTATCGGGGACAGTGAGGGCTCTGGGTGTGGGTATTGGAGACAGCGAGGACTCTGGGTGTGGGTTTTGGAGACAGTGAGGGCTCTGGGTGTGGGTTTTGGAGACAGCGAGGACTCTGGGTGTGGGTTTTGGAGACAGTGAGGACTCTGGGTGTGGGTATTGGAGACAGTGAGGACTCTGGGTGTGGGTATTGGAGAGAGTGAGGGCTCTGTGTATGGGTTTTGGAGACAGTGAGGGCTCTGGGTGTGGGTTTTGGAGACAGTGAGGGCTCTGAGTGTGAATTTTGGAGACAGTGATGACTCTGGGTGTGGGTATTGGAGACAGTGAGGGCTCTGGGTGTGGGTTTTGGAGACAGTGAGGGCTCTGAGTGTGGGTGTTGGAGACAGTGAGGGCTCTGAGTGTGGGGTTTGGAGACAGTGAGGACTCTGGGTGTGGATATTGGAGACAGTGAGGGCTCTGGGTGTGGGTATTGGAGACAGTGAGGGCTCTGGGTGTGGGTATTGGAGACAGTGAGGGCTCTGAGTGTGGGTTTTGGAGACAGTGAGGGCTCTGAGTGTGGGTTTTGGAGACTGTGAGGGCTCTGAGTGTGGGTTTTGGAGACAGTGAGGACTCTGGGTGTGGGTTTTGGAGACAGTGAGGGCTCTGGGTGTGGGTTTTGGAGACAGTGAGGGCTCTGGGTGTGGGTTTTGTAGACAGTGAGAGCTCTGGGTATGGGTTTTGGAGACAGTGAGTGCTCTGGGTGTGGGTATTGGAGACAGCGAGGACTCTGGGTGTGGGTTTTGGAGACAGTGAGGGCTCTGGGTGTGGGTTTTGGAGACAGCGAGGACTCTGGGTGTGGGTTTTGGAGACAGTGAGGACACTGGGTGTGGGTATTGGAGACAGTGAGGACTCTGGGTGTGGGTATTGGAGACAGTGAGGGCTCTGTGTATGGGTTTTGGAGACAGCGAGGGCTCTGGGTGTAGGTATTGGAGACAGTGAGGACTCTGGGTGTGGGTACTGGTGACAGTGAGGGCTCTGGGTATGGGTATTGGAGACTGTGAGGGCTCTGGGTGTAGGTATTGGAGACAGTGAGGACTCTGGGTGTGGATATTGGAGACAGTGAGGGCTCTGGGTGTGGGTATTGGAGACAGTGAGGGCTCTGGGTGTGCGTATTGGAGACAGTGAGGAGGACTCTGGGTGTGGGCTGTGCAGACAGTGAGGGCTCTGGGTGTGGGTATTGGAGACAGTGAGGGCTCTGGGTGTGGGTATTGGAGACAGTGAGGGCTCTGGGTGTGGGTATTGGAGACAGTGAGGACTCTGGGTGTGGTATCGGGGACAGTGAGGGCTCTGGGTGTGGGTATTGGAGACAGCGAGGACTCTGGGTGTGGGTTTTGGAGACAGTGAGGGCTCTGGGTGTGGGTTTTGGAGACAGCGAGGACTCTGGGTGTGGGTTTTGGAGACAGTGAGGACACTGGGTGTGGGTATTGGAGACAGTGAGCACTCTGGGTGTGGGTATTGGAGACAGTGAGGTCTCTGGGTGTGGGTATTGGAAACAGTGAGGGCTCTGGGTGTGGGTTTTGGAGACAGTGTGGGCTCTGAGTGTGAGTTTTGGAGACAGTGATGACTCTGGGTGTGGGTATTGGAGACAGTGAGGGCTCTGGGTGTGGGTTTTAGAGACAGTGAGGGCTCTGAGTGTGGGTGTTGGAGACAGTGAGGGCTCTGAGTGTGGGTTTTGGAGACAGTGAGGACTCTGGGTGTGGATATTGGAGACAGTGAGGGCTCTGGGTGTGGGTATTGGAGACAGTGAGGGCTCTGGGTGTGGGTATTGGAGACAGTGAGTGCTCTGAGTGTGGGTTTTGGAGACAGTGAGGGCTCTGAGTGTGGGTTTTGGAGACAGTGAGGGCTCTGAGTGTGGGTTTTGGAGTCAGTGAGGACTCTGGGTGTGGGTTTTGGAGACAATGTGGGCTCTGGGTGTGGGTTTTGGAGACAGTGAGGGCTCTGAGTGTGGGTTTTGGAGACAGTGAGGGCTCTGGGTGTGGGTTTTGGAGACAGTGAGGGCTCTGAGTGTGGGTTTTGGAGACAGTGAGGGCTCTGGGTGTGGGTTTTGGAGACAGTGAGGACTCTGGGTGTGGGTTTTGGAGACAGTGAATGCTCTGAGTGTGTGTTTTGGAGACAGTGAGGACTCTGGGTGTGGGTATTGGACACAGTGAGGGCTCTGGGTGTGGGTTTTGGAGACAGTGAGGACTCTGGGTGTGGGTTTTGGAGACAGTGAGGACTCTGGGTGTGGGTTTTGGAGACAGTGAGGACTCTGGGTGTGGGTATTGGAGACAGTGAGGACTCTGGGTGTGGGTTTTGGAGACAGTGAGGGCTCTGGGTGTGGGTTTTGGAGACAGTGAGGGCTCTGGGTGTGGATGTGGGAGACAGTGAGGACTCTGTGAGTGGATGAGGTTGACAGCGAGGACTCTGGGTGTGGTATCGGGGACAGTGAGGGCTCTGGTTGTGGGTATTGGAGACAGCGAGGACTCTGGGTGTGGGTTTTGGAGACAGTGAGGGCTCTGGGTGTGGGTTTTGGAGACAGCGAGGACTCTGGGCGTGGGTTTTGGAGACAGTGAGGACACTGGGTGTGGGTATTGGAGACAGTGAGGACTCTGGGTGTGGGTATTGGAGACAGTGAGGGCTCTGCGTGTGGGTATTGGAAACAGTGAGGGCTCTGGGTGTGGGTTTTGGAGACAGTGTGGGCTCTGAGTGTGAGTTTTGGAGACAGTGATGACTCTGGGTGTGGGTATTGGAGACAGTGAGGGCTCTGGGTGTGGGTTTTAGAGACAGTGAGGGCTCTGAGTGTGGGTGTTGGAGACAGTGAGGGCTCTGAGTGTGGGTTTTGGAGACAGTGAGGACTCTGGGTGTGGATATTGGAGACAGTGAGGGCTCTGGGTGTGGATATTGGAGACAGTGAGGGCTCTGGGTGTGGGTATTGGAGACAGTGAGGGCTCTGAGTGTGGGTTTTGGAGACAGTGAGGGCTCTGAGTGTGGGTTTTGGAGACAGTGAAGGCTCTGAGTGTGGGTTTTGGAGACAGTGAGGACTCTGGGTGTGGGTTTTGGAGACAGTGTGGGCTCTCGGTGTGGGTTTTGGAGACAGTGAGGGCTCTGAGTGTGGGTTTTGGAGACATTGAGGGCTCTGGGTGTGGGTTTTGGAGACAGTGAATGCTCTGAGTGTGTGTTTTGGAGACAGTGAGGGCTCTGGGTGTGGGTATTGGTGACAGTGAGGGCTCTGGGTGTGGGTATTGGAGACAGTGAGGGCTCTGAGTGTGGGTTTTGGAGACAGTGAGGGCTCTGAGTGTGGGTTTTGGAGACAGTGAGGGCTCTGAGTGTGGGTTTTGGAGACAGTGAGGACTCTGGGTGTGGGTTTTGGAGACAGTGTGGGCTCTGGGTGTGGGTTTTGGAGACAGTGAGGGCTCTGAGTGTGGGTTTTGGAGACAGTGAGGGCTCTGGGTGTGGGTTTTGGAGACAGTGAGGGCTCTGAGTGTGGGTTTTGGAGACAGTGAGGGCTCTGGGTGTGGGTTTTGGAGACAGTGAGGACTCTGGGTGTGGGTTATGGAGACAGTGAATGCTCTGAGTGTGTGTTTTGGAGACAGTGAGGACTCTGGGTGTGGGTATTTGAGACAGTGAGGTCTCTGGGTATGGGTATTGTAGACAGTGAGGGCTCTGGGTGTTGGTATTGGAGACAGTGAGGACTCTGGGTCTGGTATCGGGGACAGTGAGGGCTCTGGGTGTGGGTATTGGAGACAGCGAGGACTCTGGGTGTGGGTTTTGGAGACAGTGAGGGCTCTGGGTGTGGGTTTTGGAGACAGCGAGGACTCTGGGTGTGGGTTTTGGAGACAGTGAGGACTCTGGGTGTGGGTATTGGAGACAGTGAGGACTCTGGGTGTGGGTATTGGAGAGAGTGAGGGCTCTGTGTATGGGTTTTGGAGACAGTGAGGGCTCTGGGTGTGGGTTTTGGAGACAGTGAGGGCTCTGAGTGTGGGTGTTGGAGACAGTGAGGGCTCTGAGTGTGGGGTTTGGAGACAGTGAGGACTCTGGGTGTGGATATTGGAGACAGTGAGGGCTCTGGGTGTGGGTATTGGAGACAGTGAGGGCTCTGGGTGTGGGTATTGGAGACAGTGAGGGCTCTGAGTGTGGGTTTTGGAGACAGTGAGGGCTCTGAGTGTGGGTTTTGGAGACAGTGAGGGCTCTGAGTGTGGGTTTTGGAGACAGTGAGGACTCTGGGTGTGGGTTTTGGAGACAGTGAGGGCTCTGGGTGTGGGTTTTGGAGACAGTGAGGGCTCTGGGTGTGGGCTTTGTAGACAGTGAGAGCTCTGGGTATGGGTTTTGGAGACAGTGAGTGCTCTGGGTGTGGGTATTGGAGACAGCGAGGACTCTGGGTGTGGGTTTTGGAGACAGTGAGGGCTCTGGGTGTGGGTTTTGGAGACAGCGAGGACTCTGGGTGTGGGTTTTGGAGACAGTGAGGACACTGGGTGTGGGTATTGGAGACAGTGAGGACTCTGGGTGTGGGTATTGGAGACAGTGAGGGCTCTGTGTATGGGTTTTGGAGACAGCGAGGGCTCTGGGTGTAGGTATTGGAGACAGTGAGGACTCTGGGTGTGGGTACTGGAGACAGTGAGGGCTCTGGGTGTGGGTATTGGAGACAGTGAGGGCTCTGGGTGTGGGTATTGGAGACTGTGAGGGCTCTGGGTGTAGGTATTGGAGACAGTGAGGACTCTGGGTGTGGATATTGGAGACAGTGAGGGCTCTGGGTGTGGGTATTGGAGACAGTGAGGGCTCTGGGTGTGCGTATTGGAGACAGTGAGGAGGACTCTGGGTGTGGGCTGTGCAGACAGTGAGGGCTCTGGGTGTGGGTATTGGAGACAGTGAGGGCTCTGGGTGTGGGTATTGGAGACAGTGAGGGCTCTGGGTGTGGGTATTGGAGACAGTGAGGACTCTGGGTGTGGTATCGGGGACAGTGAGGGCTCTGGGTGTGGGTATTGGAGACAGCGAGGACTCTGGGTGTGGGTTTTGGAGACAGTGAGGGCTCTGGGTGTGGGTTTTGGAGACAGCGAGGACTCTGGGTGTGGGTTTTGGAGACAGTGAGGACACTGGGTGTGGGTATTGGAGACAGTGAGCACTCTGGGTGTGGGTATTGGAGACAGTGAGGTCTCTGGGTGTGGGTATTGGAAACAGTGAGGGCTCTGGGTGTGGGTTTTGGAGACAGTGTGGGCTCTGAGTGTGAGTTTTGGAGACAGTGATGACTCTGGGTGTGGGTATTGGAGACAGTGAGGGCTCTGGGTGTGGGTTTTAGAGACAGTGAGGGCTCTGAGTGTGGGTGTTGGAGACAGTGAGGGCTCTGAGTGTGGGTTTTGGAGACAGTGAGGACTCTGGGTGTGGATATTGGAGACAGTGAGGGCTCTGGGTGTGGGTATTGGAGACAGTGAGGGCTCTGGGTGTGGGTATTGGAGACAGTGAGTGCTCTGAGTGTGGGTTTTGGAGACAGTGAGGGCTCTGAGTGTGGGTTTTGGAGACAGTGAGGGCTCTGAGTGTGGGTTTTGGAGTCAGTGAGGACTCTGGGTGTGGGTTTTGGAGACAGTGTGGGCTCTGGGTGTGGGTTTTGGAGACAGTGAGGGCTCTGAGTGTGGGTTTTGGAGACAGTGAGGGCTCTGGGTGTGGGTTTTGGAGACAGTGAGGGCTCTGAGTGTGGGTTTTGGAGACAGTGAGGGCTCTGGGTGTGGGTTTTGGAGACAGTGAGGACTCTGGGTGTGGGTTTTGGAGACAGTGAATGCTCTGAGTGTGTGTTTTGGAGACAGTGAGGACTCTGGGTGTGGGTATTGGACACAGTGAGGGCTCTGGGTGTGGGTTTTGGAGACAGTGAGGACTCTGGGTGTGGGTTTTGGAGACAGTGAGGACTCTGGGTGTGGGTTTTGGAGACAGTGAGGACTCTGGGTGTGGGTATTGGAGACAGTGAGGACTCTGGGTGTGGGTTTTGGATACAGTGAGGGCTCTGGGTGTGGGTTTTGGAGACAGTGAGGGCTCTGGGTGTGGATGTGGGAGACAGTGAGGACTCTGTGAGTGGATGAGGTTGACAGCGAGGACTCTGGGTGTGGTATCGGGGACAGTGAGGGCTCTGGGTGTGGGTATTGGAGACAGCGAGGACTCTGGGTGTGGGTTTTGGAGACAGTGAGGGCTCTGGGTGTGGGTTTTGGAGACAGCGAGGACTCTGGGCGTGGGTTTTGGAGACAGTGAGGACACTGGGTGTGGGTATTGGAGACAGTGAGGACTCTGGGTGTGGGTATTGGAGACAGTGAGGACTCTGGGTGTGGGTATTGGAGACAGTGAGGGCTCTGCGTGTGGGTATTGGAAACAGTGAGGGCTCTGGGTGTGGGTTTTGGAGACAGTGTGGGCTCTGAGTGTGAGTTTTGGAGACAGTGATGACTCTGGGTGTGGGTATTGGAGACAGTGAGGGCTCTGGGTGTGGGTTTTAGAGACAGTGAGGGCTCTGAGTGTGGGTGTTGGAGACAGTGAGGGCTCTGAGTGTGGGTTTTGGAGACAGTGAGGACTCTGGGTGTGGATATTGGAGACAGTGAGGGCTCTGGGTGTGGGTATTGGAGACAGTGAGGGCTCTGAGTGTGGGTTTTGGAGACAGTGAGGGCTCTGGGTGTGTGTTTTGGAGACAGTGAGGGCTCTGGGTGTGGGTATTGGTGACAGTGAGGGCTCTGGGTGTGGGTATTGGAGACAGTGAGGGCTCTGAGTGTGGGTTTTGGAGACAGTGAGGGCTCTGAGTGTGGGTTTTGGAGACAGTGAGGGCTCTGAGTGTGGGTTTTGGAGACAGTGAGGACTCTGGGTGTGGGTTTTGGAGACAGTGTGGGCTCTGGGTGTGGGTTTTGGAGACAGTGAGGGCTCTGAGTGTGGGTTTTGGAGACAGTGAGGGCTCTGGGTGTGGGTTTTGGAGACAGTGAGGACTCTGAGTGTGGGTTTTGGAGACAGTGAGGGCTCTGGGTGTGGGTTTTGGAGACAGTGAGGACTCTGGGTGTGGGTTATGGAGACAGTGAATGCTCTGAGTGTGTGTTTTGGAGACAGTGAGGACTCTGGGTGTGGGTATTTGAGACAGTGAGGTCTCTGGGTATGGGTATTGTAGACAGTGAGGGCTCTGGGTGTTGGTATTGGAGACAGTGAGGACTCTGGGTCTGGTATCGGGGACAGTGAGGGCTCTGGGTGTGGGTATTGGAGACAGCGAGGACTCTGGGTGTGGGTTTTGGAGACAGTGAGGGCTCTGGGTGTGGGTTTTGGAGACAGCGAGGACTCTGGGTGTGGGTTTTGGAGACAGTGAGGACTCTGGGTGTGGGTATTGGAGACAGTGAGGACTCTGGGTGTGGGTATTGGAGAGAGTGAGGGCTCTGTGTATGGGTTTTGGAGACAGTGAGGGCTCTGGGTGTGGGTTTTGGAGACAGTGAGGGCTCTGAGTGTGAGTTTTGGAGACAGTGATGACTCTGGGTGTGGGTATTGGAGACAGTGAGGGCTCTGGGTGTGGGTTTTGGAGACAGTGAGGGCTCTGAGTGTGGGTGTTGGAGACAGTGAGGTCTCTGAGTGTGGGGTTTGGAGACAGTGAGGACTCTGGGTGTGGATATTGGAGACAGTGAGGGCTCTGGGTGTGGGTATTGGAGACAGTGAGGGCTCTGGGTGTGGGTATTGGAGACAGTGAGGGCTCTGAGTGTGGGTTTTGGAGACAGTGAGGGCTCTGAGTGTGGGTTTTGGAGACAGTGAGGGCTCTGAGTGTGGGTTTTGGAGACAGTGAGGACTCTGGGTGTGGGTTTTGTAGACAGTGAGAGCTCTGGGTGTGGGTATTGGAGACAGCGAGGACTCTGGGTGTGGGTTTTGGAGACAGTGAGGGCTCTGGGTGTGGGTTTTGGAGACAGCGAGGACTCTGGGTGTGGGTTTTGGAGACAGTGAGGACACTGGGTGTGGGTATTGGAGACAGTGAGGACTCTGGGTGTGGGTATTGGAGACAGTGAGGGCTCTGGGTGTGGGTATTGGAAACAGTGAGGGCTCTGGGTGTGGGTTTTGGAGACAGTGTGGGCTCTGAGTGTGAGTTTTGGAGACAGTGATGACTCTGGGTGTGGGTATTGGAGACAGTGAGGGCTCTGGGTGTGGGTTGTAGAGACAGTGAGGGCTCTGAGTGTGGGTGTTGGAGACAGTGAGGGCTCTGAGTGTGGGTTTTGGAGACAGTGAGGACTCTGGGTGTGGATATTGGAGACAGTGAGGGCTCTGGGTGTGGGTATTGGTGACAGTGAGGGCTCTGGGTGTGGGTATTGGAGACAGTGAGGGCTCTGAGTGTGGGTTTTGGAGACAGTGAGGGCTCTGAGTGTGGGTTTTGGAGACAGTGAGGGCTCTGAGTGTGGGTTTTGGAGACAGTGAGGACTCTGGGTGTGGGTTTTGGAGACAGTGTGGGCTCTGGGTGTGGGTTTTGGAGACAGTGAGGGCTCTGAGTGTGGGTTTTGGAGACAGTGAGGGCTCTGGGTGTGGGTTTTGGAGACAGTGAGGGCTCTGGGTGTGGGTTTTGGAGACAGTGAGGACTCTGGGTGTGGGTTATGGAGACAGTGAATGCTCTGAGTGTGTGTTTTGGAGACAGTGAGGACTCTGGGTGTGGGTATTGGAGACAGTGAGGGCTCTGGGTGTGTGTTTTGGAGACAGTGAGGACTCTGGGTGTGGGTTTTGGAGACAGTGAGGACTCTGGGTGTGGGTTTTGGAGACAGTGAGGACTCTGGGTGTGGGTATTGGAGACAGTGAGGACTCTGGGTGTGGGTTTTGGAGACAGTGAGGGCTCTGGGTGTGGATGTGGGAGACAGTGAGGACTCTGTGTGTGGATGTGGTTGACAGCGAGGACTCTGGGTGTGGGTATTGGAGACAGTGAGGCTCTGGGTGTGGGTTTTGGAGACAGTGAGGACTCTGGGTGTGGGTGTGGTAGACATCGAGGACTCTGGGTGTGGGTATTGGAGACAGTGAGGACTCTGGGTGTGGGTTTTGCAGACAGTGAGGGCTCTGGGTGTGGATGTGGGAGACAGTGAGGACTCTGTGTGTGGATGTGGTTGACAGCGAGGACTCTGGGTGTGGGTATTGGAGACAGTGAGGCTCTGGGTGTGGGTTTTGGAGACAGTGAGGACTCTGGGTGTGGGTGTGGTAGACATCGAGGACTCTGGGTGTGGGTATTGGAGACAGTGAGGACTCTGGGTGTGGGTTTTGGAGACAGTGAGGGCTCTGGGTGTGGGTTTTGGAGACAGTGAGGACTCTGGGTTTGGGTATTAGAGACAGTGAGGACTCTGGGTGTGGGTTTTGGAGACAGTGAGGACTCTGGGTGTGGGTTTTGGAGACAGTGAGGGCTCTGGGTGTGGGTATTGGAGACAGTGAGGACGCTGGGTGTGGGTTTTGGAGACAGTGAGGGCTCTGGGTGTGGGTTTTGGAGACAGTGAGGGCTCTGGATGTGGGTATTAGAGACAGTGAGGACTCTGGGTGTGGGTTTTGGAGACAGTGAGTGCTCTGGGTATGGGTTTTGGAGACAGTGAGTGCTCTGGGTGTGGGTATTGGAGACAGTGAGGACTCTGGGTGTGGTATCGGGGACAGTGAGGGCTCTGGGTGTGGGTATTGGAGACAGCGAGGACTCTGGGTGTGGGTTTTGGAGACAGTGAGGGCTCTGGGTGTGGGTTTTGGAGACAGCGAGGACTCTGGGTGTGGGTTTTGGAGACAGTGAGGACTCTGGGTGTGGGTATTGGAGACAGTGAGGACTCTGGGTGTGGGTATTGGAGAGAGTGAGGGCTCTGTGTATGGGTTTTGGAGACAGTGAGGGCTCTGGGTGTGGGTTTTGGAGACAGTGAGGGCTCTGAGTGTGAATTTTGGAGACAGTGATGACTCTGGGTGTGGGTATTGGAGACAGTGAGGGCTCTGGGTGTGGGTTTTGGAGACAGTGAGGGCTCTGAGTGTGGGTGTTGGAGACAGTGAGGGCTCTGAATGTGGGGTTTGGAGACAGTGAGGACTCTGGGTGTGGGTATTGGAGACAGTGAGGGCTCTGGGTGTGGGTATTGGAGACAGTGAGGGCTCTGAGTGTGGGTTTTGGAGACAGTGAGGGCTCTGAGTGTGGGTTTTGGAGACAGTGAGGGCTCTGAGTGTGGGTTTTGGAGACAGTGAGGACTCTGGGTGTGGGTTTTGGAGACAGTGAGGGCTCTGGGTGTGGGTTTTGGAGACAGCGAGGGCTCTGGGTGTGGGTTTTGTAGACAGTGAGAGCTCTGGGTATGGGTTTTGGAGACAGTGAGGACTCTGGGTGTGGGTATTGGAGACAGTGAGGGCTCTGGGTGTGGGTATTGGAAACAGTGAGGGCTCTGGGTGTGGGTTTTGGAGACAGTGTGGGCTCTGAGTGTGAGTTTTGGAGACAGTGATGACTCTGGGTGTGGGTATTGGAGACAGTGAGGGCTCTGGGTGTGGGTTGTAGAGACAGTGAGGGCTCTGAGTGTGGGTGTTGGAGACAGTGAGGGCTCTGAGTGTGGGTTTTGGAGACAGTGAGGACTCTGGGTGTGGATATTGGAGACAGTGAGGGCTCTGGGTGTGGGTATTGGTGACAGTGAGGGCTCTGGGTGTGGGTATTGGAGACAGTGAGGGCTCTGAGTGTGGGTTTTGGAGACAGTGAGGGCTCTGAGTGTGGGTTTTGGAGACAGTGAGGGCTCTGAGTGTGGGTTTTGGAGACAGTGAGGACTCTGGGTGTGGGTTTTGGAGACAGTGTGGGCTCTGGGTGTGGGTTTTGGAGACAGTGAGGGCTCTGAGTGTGGGTTTTGGAGACAGTGAGGGCTCTGGGTGTGGGTTTTGGAGACAGTGAGGGCTCTGGGTGTGGGTTTTGGAGACAGTGAGGACTCTGGGTGTGGGTTATGGAGACAGTGAATGCTCTGAGTGTGTGTTTTGGAGACAGTGAGGACTCTGGGTGTGGGTATTGGAGACAGTGAGGGCTCTGGGTGTGGGTTTTGGAGACAGTGAGGACTCTGGGTGTGGGTTTTGGAGACAGTGAGGACTCTGGGTGTGGGTTTTGGAGACAGTGAGGACTCTGGGTGTGGGTATTGGAGACAGTGAGGACTCTGGGTGTGGGTTTTGGAGACAGTGAGGGCTCTGGGTGTGGATGTGGGAGACAGTGAGGACTCTGTGTGTGGATGTGGTTGACAGCGAGGACTCTGGGTGTGGGTATTGGAGACAGTGAGGCTCTGGGTGTGGGTTTTGGAGACAGTGAGGACTCTGGGTGTGGGTGTGGTAGACATCGAGGACTCTGGGTGTGGGTATTGGAGACAGTGAGGACTCTGGGTGTGGGTTTTGCAGACAGTGAGGGCTCTGGGTGTGGATGTGGGAGACAGTGAGGACTCTGTGTGTGGATGTGGTTGACAGCGAGGACTCTGGGTGTGGGTATTGGAGACAGTGAGGCTCTGGGTGTGGGTTTTGGAGACAGTGAGGACTCTGGGTGTGGGTGTGGTAGACATCGAGGACTCTGGGTGTGGGTATTGGAGACAGTGAGGACTCTGGGTGTGGGTTTTGGAGACAGTGAGGGCTCTGGGTGTGGGTTTTGGAGACAGTGAGGACTCTGGGTTTGGGTATTAGAGACAGTGAGGACTCTGGGTGTGGGTTTTGGAGACAGTGAGGACTCTGGGTGTGGGTTTTGGAGACAGTGAGGGCTCTGGGTGTGGGTATTGGAGACAGTGAGGACGCTGGGTGTGGGTTTTGGAGACAGTGAGGGCTCTGGGTGTGGGTTTTGGAGACAGTGAGGGCTCTGGATGTGGGTATTAGAGACAGTGAGGACTCTGGGTGTGGGTTTTGGAGACAGTGAGTGCTCTGGGTATGGGTTTTGGAGACAGTGAGTGCTCTGGGTGTGGGTATTGGAGACAGTGAGGACTCTGGGTGTGGTATCGGGGACAGTGAGGGCTCTGGGTGTGGGTATTGGAGACAGCGAGGACTCTGGGTGTGGGTTTTGGAGACAGTGAGGGCTCTGGGTGTGGGTTTTGGAGACAGCGAGGACTCTGGGTGTGGGTTTTGGAGACAGTGAGGACTCTGGGTGTGGGTATTGGAGACAGTGAGGACTCTGGGTGTGGGTATTGGAGAGAGTGAGGGCTCTGTGTATGGGTTTTGGAGACAGTGAGGGCTCTGGGTGTGGGTTTTGGAGACAGTGAGGGCTCTGAGTGTGAATTTTGGAGACAGTGATGACTCTGGGTGTGGGTATTGGAGACAGTGAGGGCTCTGGGTGTGGGTTTTGGAGACAGTGAGGGCTCTGAGTGTGGGTGTTGGAGACAGTGAGGGCTCTGAATGTGGGGTTTGGAGACAGTGAGGACTCTGGGTGTGGGTATTGGAGACAGTGAGGGCTCTGGGTGTGGGTATTGGAGACAGTGAGGGCTCTGAGTGTGGGTTTTGGAGACAGTGAGGGCTCTGAGTGTGGGTTTTGGAGACAGTGAGGGCTCTGAGTGTGGGTTTTGGAGACAGTGAGGACTCTGGGTGTGGGTTTTGGAGACAGTGAGGGCTCTGGGTGTGGGTTTTGGAGACAGCGAGGGCTCTGGGTGTGGGTTTTGTAGACAGTGAGAGCTCTGGGTATGGGTTTTGGAGACAGTGAGTGCTCTGGGTGTGGGTATTGGAGACAGCGAGGACTCTGGGTGTGGGTTTTGGAGACAGTGAGGGCTCTGGGTGTGGATTTTGGAGACAGCGAGGACTCTGGGTGTGGGTTTTGGAGACAGTGAGGACACTGGGTGTGGGTATTGGAGACAGTGAGGACTCTGGGTGTGGGTATTGGAGACAGTGAGGGCTCTGTGTATGGGTTTTGGAGACAGCGAGGGCTCTGGGTGTAGGTATTGGAGACAGTGAGGACTCTGGGTGTGGGTACTGGAGACAGTGAGGGCTCTGGGTATGGGTATTGGAGACTGTGAGGGCTCTGGGTGTAGGTATTGGAGACAGTGAGGACTCTGGGTGTGGATATTGGAGACAGTGAGGGCTCTGGGTGTGGGTATTGGAGACAGTGAGGGCTCTGGGTGTGGGTATTGGAGACAGTGAGGAGGACTCTGGGTGTGGGCTGTGCAGACAGTGAGGGCTCTGGGTGTGGGTATTGGAGACAGTGAGGGCTCTGGGTGTGGGTATTGGAGACAGTGAGGGCTCTGGGTGTGGGTATTGGAGACAGTGAGGACTCTGGGTGTGGTATCGGGGACAGTGAGGGCTCTGGGTGTGGGTATTGGAGACAGCGAGGACTCTGGATGTGGGTTTTGGAGACAGTGAGGGCTCTGGGTGTGGGTTTTGGAGACAGCGAGGACTCTGGGTGTGGGTTTTGGAGACAGTGAGGACACTGGGTGTGGGTATTGGAGACAGTGAGCACTCTGGGTGTGGGTATTGGAGACAGTGAGGTCTCTGGGTGTGGGTATTGGAAACAGTGAGGGCTCTGGGTGTGGGTTTTGGAGACAGTGTGGGCTCTGAGTGTGAGTTTTGGAGACAGTGATGACTCTGGGTGTGGGTATTGGAGACAGTGAGGGCTCTGGGTGTGGGTTTTAGAGACAGTGAGGGCTCTGAGTGTGGGTGTTGGAGACAGTGAGGGCTCTGAGTGTGGGTTTTGGAGACAGTGAGGACTCTGGGTGTGGATATTGGAGACAGTGAGGGCTCTGGGTGTGGGTATTGGAGACAGTGAGGGCTCTGGGTGTGGGTATTGGAGACAGTGAGTGCTCTGAGTGTGGGTTTTGGAGACAGTGAGGGCTCTGAGTGTGGGTTTTGGAGACAGTGAGGGCTCTGAGTGTGGGTTTTGGAGACAGTGAGGACTCTGGGTGTGGGTTTTGGAGACAGTGTGGGCTCTGGGTGTGGGTTTTGGAGACAGTGAGGGCTCTGAGTGTGGGTTTTGGAGACAGTGAGGGCTCTGGGTGTGGGTTTTGGAGACAGTGAGGGCTCTGAGTGTGGGTTTTGGAGACAGTGAGGGCTCTGGGTGTGGGTTTTGGAGACAGTGAGGACTCTGGGTGTGGGTTTTGGAGACAGTGAATGCTCTGAGTGTGTGTTTTGGAGACAGTGAGGACTCTGGGTGTGGGTATTGGACACAGTGAGGGCTCTGGGTGTGGGTTTTGGAGACAGTGAGGACTCTGGGTGTGGGTTTTGGAGACAGTGAGGACTCTGGGTGTGGGTTTTGGAGACAGTGAGGACTCTGGGTGTGGGTATTGGAGACAGTGAGGACTCTGGGTGTGGGTTTTGGAGACAGTGAGGGCTCTGGGTGTGGGTTTTGGAGACAGTGAGGGCTCTGGGTGTGGATGTGGGAGACAGTGAGGACTCTGTGAGTGGATGAGGTTGACAGCGAGGACTCTGGGTGTGGTATCGGTGACAGTGAGGGCTCTGGGTGTGGGTATTGGAGACAGCGAGGACTCTGGGTGTGGGTTTTGGAGACAGTGAGGGCTCTGGGTGTGGGTTTTGGAGACAGCGAGGACTCTGGGCGTGGGTTTTGGAGACAGTGAGGACACTGGGTGTGGGTATTGGAGACAGTGAGGACTCTGGGTGTGGGTATTGGAGACAGTGAGGGCTCTGCGTGTGGGTATTGGAAACAGTGAGGGCTCTGGGTGTGGGTTTTGGAGACAGTGTGGGCTCTGAGTGTGAGTTTTGGAGACAGTGATGACTCTGGGTGTGGGTATTGGAGACAGTGAGGGCTCTGGGTGTGGGTTTTAGAGACAGTGAGGGCTCTGAGTGTGGGTGTTGGAGACAGTGAGGGCTCTGAGTGTGGGTTTTGGAGACAGTGAGGACTCTGGGTGTGGATATTGGAGACAGTGAGGGCTCTGGGTGTGGATATTGGAGACAGTGAGGGCTCTGGGTGTGGGTATTGGAGACAGTGAGGGCTCTGAGTGTGGGTTTTGGAGACAGTGAGGGCTCTGAGTGTGGGTTTTGGAGACAGTGAGGGCTCTGAGTGTGGGCTTTGGAGACAGTGAGGACTCTGGGTGTGGGTTTTGGAGACAGTGTGGGCTCTGGGTGTGGGTTTTGGAGACAGTGAGGGCTCTGAGTGTGGGTTTTGGAGACATTGAGGGCTCTGGGTGTGGGTTTTGGAGACAGTGAATGCTCTGAGTGTGTGTTTTGGAGACAGTGAGGGCTCTGGGTGTGGGTATTGGTGACAGTGAGGGCTCTGGGTGTGGGTATTGGAGACAGTGAGGGCTCTGAGTGTGGGTTTTGGAGACAGTGAGGGCTCTGAGTGTGGGTTTTGGAGACAGTGAGGGCTCTAAGTGTGGGTTTTGGAGACAGTGAGGACTCTGGGTGTGGGTTTTGGAGACAGTGTGGGCTCTGTGTGTGGGTTTTGGAGACAGTGAGGGCTCTGAGTGTGGGTTTTGGAGACAGTGAGGGCTCTGGGTGTGGGTTTTGGAGACAGTGAAGGCTCTGAGTGTGGGTTTTGGAGACAGTGAGGGCTCTGGGTGTGGGTTTTGGAGACAGTGAGGACTCTGGGTGTGGGTTATGGAGACAGTGAATGCTCTGAGTGTGTGTTTTGGAGACAGTGAGGACTCTGGGTGTGGGTATTGGAGACAGTGAGGGCTCTGGGTGTGGGTTTTGGAGACAGTGAGGACTCTGGGTGTGGGTTTTGGAGACAGTGAGGACTCTGGGTGTGGGTTTTGGAGACAGTGAGGACTCTGGGTGTGGGTATTGGAGACAGTGAGGACTCTGGGTGTGGGTTTTGGAGACAGTGAGGGCTCTGGGTGTGGATGTGGGAGACAGTGAGGACTCTGTGTGTGGATGTGGTTGACAGCGAGGACTCTGGGTGTGGGTATTGGAGACAGTGAGGCTCTGGGTGTGGGTTTTGGAGACAGTGAGGACTCTGGGTGTGGGTGTGGTAGACATCGAGGACTCTGGGTGTGGGTATTGGAGACAGTGAGGACTCTGGGTGTGGGTTTTGGAGACAGTGAGGGCTCTGGGTGTGGATGTGGGAGACAGTGAGGACTCTGTGTGTGGATGTGGTTGACAGCGAGGACTCTGGGTGTGGGTATTGGAGACAGTGAGGCTCTGGGTGTGGGTTTTGGAGACAGTGAGGACTCTGGGTGTGGGTGTGGTAGACATCGAGGACTCTGGGTGTGGGTATTGGAGACAGTGAGGACTCTGGGTGTGGGTTTTGGAGACAGTGAGGGCTCTGGGTGTGGGTTTTGGAGACAGTGAGGACTCTGGGTTTGGGTGTGGTAAGCGAGGACTCTGGGTGTGGGTTTTGGAGACAGTGAGGGCTCTGGGTGTGGGTATTGGAGACAGTGAGGACGCTGGGTGTGGGTTTTGGAGACAGTGAGGGCTCTGGGTGTGGGTTTTGGAGACAGTGAGGGCTCTGGATGTGGGTATTAGAGACAGTGAGGACTCTGGGTGTGGGTTTTGGAGACAGTGAGGGCTCTGGGTATGGGTTTTGGAGACAGTGAGTGCTCTGGGTGTGGGTATTGGAGACAGTGAGGGCTCTGTGTATGGGTTTTGGAGACAGCGAGGGCTCTGGGTGTAGGTATTGGAGACAGTGAGGACTCTGGGTGTGGGTACTGGAGACAGTGAGTACTCTGGGTATGGGTATTGGAGACAGTGAGGGCTCTGGGTGTAGGTATTGGAGACAGTGAGGACTCTGGGTGTGGATATTGGAGACAGTGAGGGCTCTGGGTGTGAGTATTGGAGACAGTGAGGGCTCTGGGTGTGTGTATTGGAGACAGTGAGGATGACTCTGGGTGTGGGCTGTGCAGACAGTGAGGGCTCTGGGTGTGGGTATTGGAGACAGTGAGGGCTCTGGGTGTGGGTATTGGAGACAGTGAGGACTCTGGGCGTGGGTTTTGGAGACAGTGAGGACACTGGGTGTGGGTATTGCAGACAGTGAGGACTCTGGGTGTGGGTATTGGAGACAGTGAGGGCTCTGCGTGTGGGTATTGGAAACAGTGAGGGCTCTGGGTGTGGGTTTTGGAGACAGTGTGGGCTCTGAGTGTGAGTTTTGGAGACAGTGATGACTCTGGGTGTGGGTATTGGAGACAGTGAGGGCTCTGGGTGTGGGTTTTAGAGACAGTGAGGGCTCTGAGTGTGGGTGTTGGAGATAGTGAGGGCTCTGAGTGTGGGTTTTGGAGACAGTGAGGACTCTGGGTGTGGATATTGGAGACAGTGAGGGCTCTGGGTGTGGATATTGGAGACAGTGTGGGCTCTGGGTGTGGGTTTTGGAGACAGTGAGGGCTCTGAGTGTGGGTTTTGGAGACAGTGAGGGCTCTGGGTGTGGGTTTTGGAGACAGTGAGGGCTCTGAGTGTGGGTTCTGGAGACAGTGAGGGCTCTGGGTGTGGGTTTTGGAGACAGTGAGGACTCTGGGTGTGGGTTATGGAGACAGTGAATGCTCTGAGTGTGTGTTTTGGAGACAGTGAGGACTCTGGGTGTGGGTATTGGAGACAGTGAGGGCTCTGGGTGTGGGTTTTGGAGACAGTGAGGACTCTGGGTGTGGGTTTTGGAGACAGTGAGGACTCTGGGTGTGGGTTTTGGAGACAGTGAGGACTCTGGGTGTGGGTATTGGAGACAGTGAGGACTCTGGGTGTGGGTTTTGGAGACAGTGAGGGCTCTGGGTGTGGATGTGGGAGACAGTGAGGACTCTGTGTGTGGATGTGGTTGACAGCGAGGACTCTGGGTGTGGGTATTGGAGACAGTGAGGCTCTGGGTGTGGGTTTTGGAGACAGTGAGGACTCTGGGTGTGGGTGTGGTAGACATCGAGGACTCTGGGTGTGGGTATTGGAGACAGTGAGGACTCTGGGTGTGGGTTTTGGAGACAGTGAGGGCTCTGGGTGTGGATGTGGGAGACAGTGAGGACTCTGTGTGTGGATGTGGTTGACAGCGAGGACTCTGGCTGTGGGTATTGGAGACAGTGAGGCTCTGGGTGTGGGTTTTGGAGACAGTGAGGACTCTGGGTTTGGGTGTGGTAAGCGAGGACTCTGGGTGTGGGTTTTGGAGACAGTGAGGGCTCTGGGTGTGGGTATTGGAGACAGTGAGGACGCTGGGTGTGGGTTTTGGAGACAGTGAGGGCTCTGGGTGTGGGTTTTGGAGACAGTGAGGGCTCTGGATGTGGGTATTAGAGACAGTGAGGACTCTGGGTGTGGGTTTTGGAGACAGTGAGGGCTCTGGGTATGGGTTTTGGAGACAGTGAGTGCTCTGGGTGTGTGTATTGGAGACAGTGAGGGCTCTGTGTATGGGTTTTGGAGACAGCGAGGGCTCTGGGTGTGGGTTTTGGAGACAGTGAGGACTCTGGGTATGGGTATTGGAGACAGTGAGGGCTCTGGGTGTAGGTATTGGAGACAGTGAGGACTCTGGGTGTGGATATTGGAGACAGTGAGGGCTCTGGGTGTGGGTATTGGAGACAGTGAGGGCTCTGGGTGTGTGTATTGGAGACAGTGAGGATGACTCTGGGTGTGGGCTGTGCAGACAGTGAGGGCTCTGGGTGTGGGTATTGGAGACAGTGAGGGCTCTGGGTGTGGGTATTGGAGACAGTGAGGGCTCTGGGTGTGGGTATTGGAGACAGTGAGGACTCTGGGTGTTGTATCGGGGACAGTGAGGGCTCTGGGTGTGGGTATTGGAGACAGCGAGGACTCTGGGTGTGGGTTTTGGAGACAGTGAGGGCTCTGGGTGTGGGTTTTGGAGACAGCGAGGACTCTGGGTGTGGGTTTTGGAGACAGTGAGGACACTGGGTGTGGGTATTGGAGACAGTGAGCACTCTGGGTGTGGGTATTGGAGACAGTGAGGTCTCTGGGTGTGGGTATTGGAAACAGTGAGGGCTCTGGGTGTGGGTTTTGGAGACAGTGTGGGCTCTGAGTGTGAGATTTGGAGACAGTGATGACTCTGGGTGTGGGTATTGGAGACAGTGAGGGCTCTGGGTGTGGGTTTTAGAGACAGTGAGGGCTCTGAGTGTGGGTGTTGGAGACAGTGAGAGCTCTGAGTGTGGGTTTTGGAGACAGTGAGGACTCTGG
Source organism: Heterodontus francisci (assembly GCF_036365525.1). Taxonomy (NCBI): domain Eukaryota; kingdom Metazoa; phylum Chordata; class Chondrichthyes; order Heterodontiformes; family Heterodontidae; genus Heterodontus; species Heterodontus francisci. The sequence continues at coordinate 162,239 of NW_027140673.1, forward strand.
GTGTGGATATTGGAGACAGTGAGGGCTCTGGGTGTGGGTATTGGAGACAGTGAGGGCTCTGGGTGTGGGTATTGGAGACAGTGAGTGCTCTGAGTGTGGGTTTTGGAGACAGTGAGGGCTCTGAGTGTGGGTTTTGGAGACAGTGAGGGCTCTGAGTGTGGGTTTTGGAGACAGTGAGGACTCTGGGTGTGAGTTTTGGAGACAGTGTGGGCTCTGGGTGTGGGTTTTGGAGACAGTGAGGGCTCTGAGTGTGGGTTTTGGAGACAGTGAGGGCTCTGGGTGTGGGTTTTGGAGACAGTGAGGGCTCTGAGTGTGGGTTTTGGAGACAGTGAGGGCTCTGGGTGTGGGTTTTGGAGACAGTGAGGACTCTGGGTGTGGGTTTTGGAGACAGTGAATGCTCTGAGTGTGTGTTTTGGAGACAGTGAGGACTCTGGGTGTGGGTATTGGACACAGTGAGGGCTCTGGGTGTGGGTTTTGGAGACAGTGAGGACTCTGGGTGTGGGTTTTGGAGACAGTGAGGACTCTGGGTGTGGGTTTTGGAGACAGTGAGGACTCTGGGTGTGGGTATTGGAGACAGTGAGGACTCTGGGTGTGGGTTTTGGAGACAGTGAGGGCTCTGGGTGTGGGTTTTGGAGACAGTGAGGGCTCTGGGTGTGGATGTGGGAGACAGTGAGGACTCTGTGTGTGGATGAGGTTGACAGCGAGGACTCTGGGTGTGGTATCGGGGACAGTGAGGGCTCTGGGTGTGGGTATTGGAGACAGCGAGGACTCTGGGTGTGGGTTTTGGAGACAGTGAGGGCTCTGGGTGTGGGTTTTGGAGACAGCGAGGACTCTGGGCGTGGGTTTTGGAGACAGTGAGGACACTGGGTGTGGGTATTGGAGACAGTGAGGACTCTGGGTGTGGGTATTGGAGACAGTGAGGGCTCTGCGTGTGGGTATTGGAAACAGTGAGGGCTCTGGGTGTGGGTTTTGGAGACAGTGTGGGCTCTGAGTGTGAGTTTTGGAGACAGTGATGACTCTGGGTGTGGGTATTGGAGACAGTGAGGGCTCTGGGTGTGGGTTTTAGAGACAGTGAGGGCTCTGAGTGTGGGTGTTGGAGACAGTGAGGGCTCTGAGTGTGGGTTTTGGAGACCATGAGGACTCTGGGTGTGGATATTGGAGACAGTGAGGGCTCTGGGTGTGGATATTGGAGACAGTGAGGGCTCTGGGTGTGGGTATTGGAGACAGTGAGGGCTCTGAGTGTGGGTTTTGGAGACAGTGAGGGCTCTGAGTGTGGGTTTTGGAGACAGTGAGGGCTCTGAGTGTGGGTTTTGGAGACAGTGAGGACTCTGGGTGTGGGTTTTGGAGACAGTGTGGGCTCTGGGTGTGGGTTTTGGAGACAGTGAGGGCTCTGAGTGTGGGTTTTGGAGACAGTGAGGGCTCTGGGTGTGGGTTTTGGAGACAGTGAGGGCTCTGGGTGTGGGTTTTGGAGACAGCGAGGACTCTGGGTGTGGGTTTTGAAGACAGTGAGGACACTGGGTGTGGGTATTGGAGACAGTGAGCACTCTGGGTGTGGGTATTGGAGACAGTGAGGTCTCTGGGTGTGGGTATTGGAAACAGTGAGGGCTCTGGGTGTGGGTTTTGGAGACAGTGAGGGCTCTGGGTGTGGGTATTGGAGACAGTGAGGGCTCTGGGTGTGGGTATTGGAGACAGTGAGGACTCTGGGTGTTGTATCGGGGACAGTGAGGGCTCTGGGTGTGGGTATTGGAGACAGCGAGGACTCTGGGTGTGGGTTTTGGAGACAGTGAGGGCTCTGGGTGTGGGTTTTGGAGACAGCGAGGACTCTGGGTGTGGGTTTTGGAGACAGTGAGGACACTGGGTGTGGGTATTGGAGACAGTGAGCACTCTGGGTGTGGGTATTGGAGACAGTGAGGTCTCTGGGTGTGGGTATTGGAAACAGTGAGGGCTCTGGGTGTGGGTTTTGGAGACAGTGTGGGCTCTGAGTGTGAGTTTTGGAGACAGTGATGACTCTGGGTGTGGGTATTGGAGACAGTGAGGGCTCTGGGTGTGGGTTTTAGAGACAGTGAGGGCTCTGAGTGTGGGTGTTGGAGACAGTGAGAGCTCTGAGTGTGGGTTTTGGAGACAGTGAGGACTCTGGGTGTGGATATTGGAGACAGTGAGGGCTCTGGGTGTGGGTATTGGAGACAGTGAGGGCTCTGGGTGTGGGTATTGGAGACAGTGAGTGCTCTGAGTGTGGGTTTTGGAGACAGTGAGGGCTCTGAGTGTGGGTTTTGGAGACAGTGAGGGCTCTGAGTGTGGGTTTTGGAGACAGTGAGGACTCTGGGTGTGGGTTTTGGAGACAGTGTGGGCTCTGGGTGTGGGTTTTGGAGACAGTGAGGGCTCTGAGTGTGGGTTTTGGAGACAGTGAGGGCTCTGGGTGTGGGTTTTGGAGACAGTGAGGGCTCTGAGTGTGGGTTTTGGAGACAGTGAGGGCTCTGGGTGTGGGTTTTGGAGACAGTGAGGACTCTGGGTGTGGGTTTTGGAGACAGTGAATGCTCTGAGTGTGTGTTTTGGAGACACTGAGGACTCTGGGTGTGGGTATTGGACACAGTGAGGGCTCTGGGTGTGGGTTTTGGAGACAGTGAGGACTCTGGGTGTGGGTTTTGGAGACAGTGAGGACTCTGGGTGTGGGTTTTGGAGACAGTGAGGACTCTGGGTGTGGGTATTGGAGACAGTGAGGACTCTGGGTGTGGGTTTTGGAGACAGTGAGGGCTCTGGGTGTGGGTTTTGGAGACAGTGAGGGCTCTGGGTGTGGATGTGGGAGACAGTGAGGACTCTGTGTGTGGATGAGGTTGACAGCGAGGACTCTGGGTGTGGTATCGGGGACAGTGAGGGCTCTGGGTGTGGGTATTGGAGACAGCGAGGACTCTGGGTGTGGGTTTTGGAGACAGTGAGGGCTCTGGGTGTGGGTTTTGGAGACAGCGAGGACTCTGGGCGTGGGTTTTGGAGACAGTGAGGACACTGGGTGTGGGTATTGGAGACAGTGAGGACTCTGGGTGTGGGTATTGGAGACAGTGAGGGCTCTGCGTGTGGGTATTGGAAACAGTGAGGGCTCTGGGTGTGGGTTTTGGAGACAGTGTGGGCTCTGAGTGTGAGTTTTGGAGACAGTGATGACTCTGGGTGTGGGTATTGGAGACAGTGAGGGCTCTGGGTGTGGGTTTTAGAGACAGTGAGGGCTCTGAGTGTGGGTGTTGGAGACAGTGAGGGCTCTGAGTGTGGGTTTTGGAGACAGTGAGGACTCTGGGTGTGGATATTGGAGACAGTGAGGGCTCTGGGTGTGGATATTGGAGACAGTGAGGGCTCTGGGTGTGGGTATTGGAGACAGTGAGGGCTCTGAGTGTGGGTTTTGGAGACAGTGAGGGCTCTGAGTGTGGGTTTTGGAGACAGTGAGGGCTCTGAGTGTGGGTTTTGGAGACAGTGAGGACTCTGGGTGTGGGTTTTGGAGACAGTGTGGGCTCTGGGTGTGGGTTTTGGAGACAGTGAGGGCTCTGAGTGTGGGTTTTGGAGACAGTGAGGGCTCTGGGTGTGGGTTTTGGAGACAGTGAGGGCTCTGAGTGTGGGTTTTGGAGACAGTGAGGGCTCTGGGTGTGGGTTTTGGAGACAGTGAGGACTCTGGGTGTGGGTTTTGTAGACAGTGAATGCTCTGAGTGTGTGTTTTGGAGACAGTGAGGTCTCTGGGTGTGGGTATTGGAGACAGTGAGGGCTCTGGGTGTGGGTTTTGGAGACAGTGAGGACTCTGGGTGTGGGTTTTGGAGACAGTGAGGACTCTGGGTGTGGGTATTGGAGACAGTGAGGACTTTGGGTGTGGGTTTTGGAGACAGTGAGGGCTCTGGGTGTGGGTTTTGGAGACAGTGAGGGCTCTGGGTGTGGATGTGGGAGACAGTGAGGACTCTGTGTGTGGATGTGGTTGACAGCGAGGACTCTGGGTGTGGGTATTGGAGACAGTGAGGCTCTGGGTGTGGGTTTTGGAGACAGTGAGGACTCTGGGTGTGGGTGTGGTAGACATCGAGGACTCTGGGTGTGGGTATTGGAGACAGTGAGGACTCTGGGTGTGGGTTTTGGAGACAGTGAGGGCTCTGGGTGTGGGTTTTGGAGACAGTGAGGACTCTGGGTTTGGGTGTGGTAAGCGAGGACTCTGGGTGTGGGTTTTGGAGACAGTGAGGGCTCTGGGTGTGGGTATTGGAGACAGTGAGGACGCTGGGTGTGGGTTTTGGAGACAGTGAGGGCTCTGGGTGTGGGTTTTGGAGACAGTGAGGGCTCTGGATGTGGGTATTAGAGACAGTGAGGACTCTGGGTGTGGGTTTTGGAGACAGTGAGGGCTCTGGGTATGGGTTTTGGAGACAGTGAGTGCTCTGGGTGTGGGTATTGAAGACAGTGAGGGCTCTGTGTATGGGTTTTGGAGACAGTGAGGGCTCTGGGTTTGGATGTGGGAGACAGTGAGGGCTCTGGGTGTGGGTGTGGTAGACAGCGAGGACTCTGGTTGTGGGTTTTGGCGACAGTGAGGGCTCTGGGTGTGGGATTTAGAGACAGCGAGGACTCTGGGTGTGGGTATTGGAGACAGTGAGGTCTCTGGGTATGGGTATTGTAGACAGTGAGGGCTCTGGGTGTGGGTATTGGAGACAGTGAGGGCTCTGGGTGTGGTATCGGGGACAGTGAGGGCTCTGGGTGTGGGTATTGGAGACAGCGAGGACTCTGGGTGTGGGTTTTGGAGACAGTGAGGGCTCTGTGTGTGGGTTTTGGAGACAGCGAGGACTCTGGGTGTGGGTTTTGGAGACAGTGAGGACTCTGGGTGTGGGTATTGGAGACAGTGAGGACTCTGGGTGTGGGTATTGGAGACAGTGAGGGCTCTGTGTATGGGTTTTGGAGACAGTGAGGGCTCTGGGTGTGGGTTTTGGAGACAGTGAGGGCTCTGAGTGTGAGTTTTGGAGACAGTGATGACTCTGGGTGTGGGTATTGGAGACAGTGAGGGCTCTGGGTGTGGGTTTTGGAGACAGTGAGGGCTCTGAGTGTGGGTGTTGGAGACAGTGAGGGCTCTGAGTGTGGGGTTTGGAGACAGTGAGGACTCTGGGTGTGGATATTGGAGACAGTGAGGGCTCTGGGTGTGGGTATTGGAGACAGTGAGGGCTCTGGGTGTGGGTATTGGAGACAGTGAGGGCTCTGAGTGTGGGTTTTGGAGACAGTGAGGGCTCTGAGTGTGGGTTTTGGAGACAGTGAGGGCTCTGAGTGTGGGTTTTGGAGACAGTGAGGACTCTGGGTGTGGGTTTTGGAGACAGTGAGGGCTCTGGGTGTGGGTTTTGGAGACAGCGAGGACTCTGGGTGTGGGTTTTGGAGACAGTGAGGACACTGGGTGTGGGTATTGGAGACAGTGAGGACTCTGGGTGTGGGTATTGGAGACAGTGAGGGCTCTGGGTGTGGGTATTGGAAACAGTGAGGGCTCTGGGTGTGGGTTTTGGAGACAGTGTGGGCTCTGAGTGTGAGTTTTGGAGACAGTGATGACTCTGGGTGTGGGTATTGAAGACAGTGAGGGCTCTGGGTGTGGGTTTTAGAGACAGTGAGGGCTCTGAGTGTGGGTGTTGGAGACAGTGAGGGCTCTGAGTGTGGGTTTTGGAGACAGTGAGGACTCTGGGTGTGGATATTGGAGACAGTGAGGGCTCTGGGTGTGGGTATTGGTGACAGTGAGGGCTCTGGGTGTGGGTATTGGAGACAGTGAGGGCTCTGAGTGTGGGTTTTGGAGACAGTGAGGGCTCTGAGTGTGGGTTTTGGAGACAGTGAGGGCTCTGAGTGTGGGTTTTGGAGACAGTGAGGACTCTGGGTGTGGGTTTTGGAGACAGTGTGGGCTCTGGGTGTGGGTTTTGGAGACAGTGAGGGCTCTGTGTGTGGGTTTTGGAGACAGTGAGGGCTCTGGGTGTGGGTTTTGGAGACAGTGAGGGCTCTGAGTGTGGGTTTTGGAGACAGTGAGGGCTCTGGGTGTGGGTTTTGGAGACAGTGAGGACTCTGGGTGTGGGTTTTGGAGACAGTGAGGACTCTGGGTGTGGGTTTTGGAGACAGTGAGGACTCTGGGTGTGGGTATTGGAGACAGTGAGGACTCTGGGTGTGGGTTTTGGAGACAGTGAGGGCTCTGGGTGTGGATGTGGGAGACAGTGAGGACTCTGTGTGTGGATGTGGTTGACAGCGAGGACTCTGGGTGTGGGTATTGGAGACAGTGAGGCTCTGGGTGTGGGTTTTGGAGACAGTGAGGACTCTGGGTGTGGGTGTGGTAGACATCGAGGACTCTGGGTGTGGGTATTGGAGACAGTGAGGACTCTGGGTGTGGGTTTTGGAGACAGTGAGGGCTCTGGGTGTGGGTTTTGGAGACAGTGAGGACTCTGGGTTTGGGTGTGGTAAGCGAGGACTCTGTGTGTGGGTTTTGGAGACAGTGAGGGCTCTGGGTGTGGGTATTGGAGACAGTGAGGACGCTGGGTGTGGGTTTTGGAGACAGTGAGGGCTCTGGGTGTGGGTATTGGAGACAGTGAGGGCTCTGGGTGTGGGTTTTGGAGACAGTGAGGGCTCTGAGTGTGGGTGTTGGAGACAGTGAGGGCTCTGAGTGTGGGGTTTGGAGACAGTGAGGACTCTGGGTGTGGATATTGGAGACAGTGAGGGCTCTGGGTGTGGGTATTGGAGACAGTGAGGGCTCTGGGTGTGGGTATTGGAGACAGTGAGGGCTCTGAGTGTGGGTTTTGGAGACAGTGAGGGCTCTGAGTGTGGGTTTTGGAGACAGTGAGGGCTCTGTGTGTGGGTTTTGGAGACAGTGAGGACTCTGGGTGTGGGTTTTGGAGACAGTGAGGGCTCTGGGTGTGGGTATTGGAAACAGTGAGGGCTCTGGGTGTGGGTTTTGGAGACAGTGTGGGCTCTGAGTGTGAGTTTTGGAGACAGTGATGACTCTGGGTGTGGGTATTGAAGACAGTGAGGGCTCTGGGTGTGGGTTTTAGAGACAGTGAGGGCTCTGAGTGTGGGTGTTGGAGACAGTGAGGGCTCTGAGTGTGGGTTTTGGAGACAGTGAGGACTCTGGGTGTGGATATTGGAGACAGTGAGGGCTCTGGGTGTGGGTATTGGTGACAGTGAGGGCTCTGGGTGTGGGTATTGGAGACAGTGAGGGCTCTGAGTGTGGGTTTTGGAGACAGTGAGGGCTCTGAGTGTGGGTTTTGGAGACAGTGAGGGCTCTGAGTGTGGGTTTTGGAGACAGTGAGGACTCTGGGTGTGGGTTTTGGAGACAGTGTGGGCTCTGGGTGTGGGTTTTGGAGACAGTGAGGGCTCTGTGTGTGGGTTTTGGAGACAGTGAGGGCTCTGGGTGTGGGTTTTGGAGACAGTGAGGGCTCTGAGTGTGGGTTTTGGAGACAGTGAGGGCTCTGGGTGTGGGTTTTGGAGACAGTGAGGACTCTGGGTGTGGGTTATGGAGACAGTGAATGCTCTCAGTGTGTGTTTTGGAGACAGTGAGGACTCCGGGTGTGGGTATTGGAGACAGTGAGGGCTCTGGGTGTGGGTTTTGGAGACAGTGAGGACTCTGGGTGTGGGTTTTGGAGACAGTGAGGACTCTGGGTGTGGGTTTTGGAGACAGTGAGGACTCTGGGTGTGGGTATTGGAGACAGTGAGGACTCTGGGTGTGGGTTTTGGAGACAGTGAGGGCTCTGGGTGTGGATGTGGGAGACAGTGAGGACTCTGTGTGTGGATGTGGTTGACAGCGAGGACTCTGGGTGTGGGTATTGGAGACAGTGAGGCTCTGGGTGTGGGTTTTGGAGACAGTGAGGACTCTGGGTGTGGGTGTGGTAGACATCGAGGACTCTGGGTGTGGGTATTGGAGACAGTGAGGACTCTGGGTGTGGGTTTTGGAGACAGTGAGGGCTCTGGGTGTGGGTTTTGGAGACAGTGAGGACTCTGGGTTTGGGTGTGGTAAGCGAGGACTCTGTGTGTGGGTTTTGGAGACAGTGAGGGCTCTGGGTGTGGGTTTTGGAGACAGTGAGGGCTCTGGGTGTGGGTTTTGGAGACAGTGAGGACTCTGGGTTTGGGTGTGGTAAGCGAGGACTCTGTGTGTGGGTTTTGGAGACAGTGAGGGCTCTGGGTGTGGGTTTTGGAGACAGTGAGGGCTCTGAGTGTGGGTGTTGGAGACAGTGAGTACTCTGGGTATGGGTATTGGAGACAGTGAGGGCTCTGGGTGTAGGTATTGGAGACAGTGAGGACTCTGGGTGTGGATATTGGAGACAGTGAGGGCTCTGGGTGTGAGTATTGGAGACAGTGAGGGCTCTGGGTGTGTGTATTGGAGACAGTGAGGATGACTCTGGGTGTGGGCTGTGCAGACAGTGAGGGCTCTGGGTGTGGGTATTGGAGACAGTGAGGGCTCTGGGTGTGGGTATTGGAGACAGTGAGGACTCTGGGCGTGGGTTTTGGAGACAGTGAGGACACTGGGTGTGGGTATTGCAGACAGTGAGGACTCTGGGTGTGGGTATTGGAGACAGTGAGGGCTCTGCGTGTGGGTATTGGAAACAGTGAGGGCTCTGGGTGTGGGTTTTGGAGACAGTGTGGGCTCTGAGTGTGAGTTTTGGAGACAGTGATGACTCTGGGTGTGGGTATTGGAGACAGTGAGGGCTCTGGGTGTGGGTTTTAGAGACAGTGAGGGCTCTGAGTGTGGGTGTTGGAGATAGTGAGGGCTCTGAGTGTGGGTTTTGGAGACAGTGAGGACTCTGGGTGTGGATATTGGAGACAGTGAGGGCTCTGGGTGTGGATATTGGAGACAGTGTGGGCTCTGGGTGTGGGTTTTGGAGACAGTGAGGGCTCTGAGTGTGGGTTTTGGAGACAGTGAGGGCTCTGGGTGTGGGTTTTGGAGACAGTGAGGGCTCTGAGTGTGGTTTCTGGAGACAGTGAGGGCTCTGGGTGTGGGTTTTGGAGACAGTGAGGACTCTGGGTGTGGGTTATGGAGACAGTGAATGCTCTGAGTGTGTGTTTTGGAGACAGTGAGGACTCTGGGTGTGGGTATTGGAGACAGTGAGGGCTCTGGGTGTGGGTTTTGGAGACAGTGAGGACTCTGGGTGTGGGTTTTGGAGACAGTGAGGACACTGGGTGTGGGTATTGGAGACAGTGAGCACTCTGGGTGTGGGTATTGGAGACAGTGAGGTCTCTGGGTGTGGGTATTGGAAACAGTGAGGGCTCTGGGTGTGGGTTTTGGAGACAGTGAGGGCTCTGGGTGTGGGTATTGGAGACAGTGAGGGCTCTGGGTGTGGGTATTGGAGACAGTGAGGACTCTGGGTGTTGTATCGGGGACAGTGAGGGCTCTGGGTGTGGGTATTGGAGACAGCGAGGACTCTGGGTGTGGGTTTTGGAGACAGTGAGGGCTCTGGGTGTGGGTTTTGGAGACAGCGAGGACTCTGGGTGTGGGTTTTGGAGACAGTGAGGAA
>NW_027140674.1:0-26440 GCF_036365525.1 Heterodontus francisci
TGGGTGGCCCCTGTATCGTTGAATATGACTATTGTTTTACTTGCCTCACTCAAGGGGTATGGGGTCACTTTTCCTCAGGATACAAATTCCTGGTACCTCTCATGGATTTTGTTTATTTTTCCCGCACTCTCTGCGGGGTTTACTGGGTCTGACTGCCGCAGTTGGAGGCACAGCCTGATCTGTTGTGCTTTCCATCAGGTCCCATTATCCTGCACTGATCTGGTGGTCCCTGATTAATGCTACAGGTTTTCCCATAACTTGCAGCATTCAGCTCGATGGTGATCTGCCTTATTCCAATGGAAACGCACAGGTCTTCGGCCATTACTCCTGCTCTCAGTGCCGTCCTATTTGGACTGAGGATGGTCCATTGGGTGTCCAGCTTTTCCTCCTTGCCCAAGGCTGATCGGCTCCTATCACCCTCCCACATTTTATTCTCGGGGCTTTGTGGTGAATAGGGAAGCGTTTCCCTTTGGGGTTAAGGCTTTGTGTACAAAGGAAAATTCATCAGCCAGAATTGCAACCAGCCTGGCACTTTGAACCTTTCGTTCCTCTTTGTGGGTTTTAATGGTCGGGAGAGCGAGTTTTTGAACTCCTTGAGATGGATCACCACTCTAAGGTTCAGATTTGTGGGCTGCAATTTGAGTGTTTGTATCCACTGGTCAAAAGTAAACACAAAAACTGACTTTAAATATTCTATAGCTACCTAAAAATGAAACGTTTGGCGAAGACAAATGTGGGTCCAATACAGGCAGAGTCAGGGGAATTTATAATGGTGAACAGAGAAATGGCAGTGAAGCTAAATGATTACTTTGTGTCTGTCCTCATTGAGGAAGATACAAGGAAGTTTCCAGAATTAGAGATCCAAGGGATTAGGGAGAATGAGGACATGAAGGAAATTAATATTAGTAAGAATGTTGCATTGGAGAAATTACTGGGGCTGAAGTTTGATGAGGCCCCAGGATCTGATATTCTGCATTCCAGGGTGTGGGAAGAGATAGCTATGGAGATGGTGGCTGCATTAATGACTATCTTCAAAAATTCTATAGATTCTGGAGCGGTTCCTGCAGATTGGAAGGTAGCAAATGTCACCCCACTATTTAAGCAGGGAGGGAGAGTAAAAACAGAGAATTATAGACATGCTTTCGTGCATCAGTCGTTGGGAAAATTCTGGGACTGTATTCTAAAGGATGTGATAAATGGACAGTTGGATAATAATCTGTTTGGGCATCGCAAACATGGATTTATGAATGAGAAATCATGTTTGGCGAACCTGTTGGAGTTTTTATTGGGGATGTTACTAACAGAATTGATAAAGGGGAGACGGTGGACGTGTTATACTTGAATTTTCTGAAGGCTTTTGATAAAGTCCCCCACAAGAGGTTGGTTAGCAACATTAAAGCACATGGGATAGGAGGTAATATACTGGCATGGATTAAAGATTGTTTAACAGGTAGAAAACAGTGAGTAGTAAGAAACTGGTCATTCTCACTTTGGCAGGCTGTGATTAGTTGTGTACCGCAAGGATCAGTTCTTGGGCCCCAGCTGTTAACAATATATGTCAATGATTTGGATGTGGGGACCAAATGTAATATTTCCAAGTTCGCACATGACACAAAACTAGGTGGGAATGTATGTTGTGAGGAAGATGCAAAGCGTCTTCAAGGGGATTTGGACAGACATTGTGACTGGGCAAGAACATGGCAGATGGAATATAATATGGACAGATATGACGTTATCCATTTTGGTAGGAGGAACAGAGGTGCAGAGTATTTTTAAATAGTAAGAGATTAGAAAGTGTAGATGTACAAAGGGAACCGTGTGTCAGTAAGTCACTGAAAACTAACATGCAGTGCAGCAAGCAATTCGGAATGCTAATGTTCTGTTAGCCTTTATCACAAGATGATTTGAGTACAGGAGTAGTGAAGTCTTACTTCATGTGTATAGAACCTTGCTTCGACCACACCTGGAATATTGTGTGCAGTTTGGGTCCCCTTACCTTTGGAAGGATATTATTGCCATAGAGGGAGTGCAATGAAGGTTCACCAGACTTGTTCCCGGGATAGCGAGACTGTTCTATGAAGAGAGAAACTGGGCTTGTATTCTCTAGAGTTTCAAAGAATGTGTCGGAATCTCATTGAAACCTACGAAATAATTAAAGAGATAAACAGCGTAAATGCGTGTACGATATTTCCCCTGGTTGCGGAGTCTAGAACTAATGGATACAATTTCAAAATAATGGGGAAGCCACTTCGGACAGAGATGAGGAGAAATTTCTTGACTCAGAGGTTTCTGAATCTTTGGAATTCTGCATCCCAGACGGATGTGGAATCTCAGTTGGTGAGTATGTTTAAACTATAGATTGACAGATTTCTAACTGCAAATGACAAAAAGGGGATTATGGAGATAATGTGTGAAAAAGGCATTGAAGTGGATGATCAGCCATGGTCATATTGAGTGGTGGAGCAGCCTCGATGGGCTGAATGGTCTACTCCTGCTCCTATGTCCCTGTGTTCGGAAGCTGCTTAACTCTTTCAAACTCGAGATCACTTTAGTCAGGCTGCTTTCGGAGGGTTTTGAATGTTTGACGGTACACTTCCGGTACTATCTCATGTACGCCCAGCATTGCATTTTTAGTCATCTCATAATCTGATGAACTTTCATCTGGCAACAGTGAATAAACCTCATGGGATTTTCCTGTTACTTTGTTTTCTCAAAACAGTATCCAGCTCTCCGTTGGACATTTCAGTTGCTTAACAAGCTTTTCAAAAGTGACGGAAAATTCTGCCACATCCTCCTCATTGAACTTTGAAATGAACTGGGTGAAAGGGAGGGAGGCAGAAAGTAGGAAACATCTATCGTTGGGAAATTGTGAGAACCCATTATTAAGGAAGTAATAACAGGATATTTAGAAAGTCAAAACGCAATCCATCAGAGTCAGCATGGTTTTGTGAAGGATAAATCCTATTTGACGAATTTGCTAGAGTTCTTCGAAGCTGTGACAAGAAAAGAGGAAAATGGGGATCCTGCAGATGTATATCTGGACTTCCAGAAGACATTTGAAAAGGTGCTGCACAAAAGGTTAATACACAAGGTACGATTACATGGGGTTAGGGGCAATTTATTAACTTTGATAGAGGATTGGCTAACCAACAGAAAACAGAGAGTCGGCATAAATGGGTCTTTTTCTGGTTGGCAAGATGTAACGAGTGGGGTACCACAGGGTTTGCTCCTTGGCCCCAGCTATTTACAATATATATTTATGACTTGGATGCAGGTATAGAAGGTACTATTGCCAAATTTGCAGATGAATCTAAAATAGGTGGGATAGTAAATTGCAATAATTAAATAAGAAATTTACAAATTGATATGGATAGGTTAGGTGAATGATCCAAAATTTGGCAGATGGAGTTTAACGTGAATAAGTGTAAGGTTATCCATTTTGGTCGGAAGAATAGAAAGGCAAATTATTATATAAATGGAGAGAAACTTCAGAGTGCTTCGGTGCAGAAGGATCTGGGTGTCCTCGTGCATGAAAAGCAGAAAGCTAGTTTGCAGGTACAGCAGGTGAAAAGGAAGGCAAATTGAATGTTGGTATTTCTTGCTAAAGGAATAGAATATAAAAGTAGGAAAGTGTTGCTGCAACTGTACAAGGCATTAATGAGACCGCACCTGGAGTATTGTGTACAGTTTTAGTCTCCTGACTTGAGGATGGATTTAGTTGCATTGGAGGCAGTTCAGAGGAGGGTCAATAGATTGATCCCAGGGATGAGGGGTTTGTATTATGAAAAGAGATTGAGCACTGTATGCCTTTACTCTCCAGAGTTTAGAAGAATGAGAGTCGATCTAATTGAGGTCGATAAGATGATTAAGGGGATTGACAAAGTCGACATAGAGAAGACGTTTCCTCTTGTGGGGCAACCTAGAATGAGAGGTTATTGTTTTAGGATAAGGGTTAAGGATTTAAAATAGAGATGAAGAGAAATTTCTTCTCTCAAAGGGTCGTGGGTCTGTGGGATTCACTACCCGGAGTGCAGTAGATGCTGGGACATTGAGTAAATTTAAGGAGGCGATAGACAGATTTTTAATTAGAAATGGTTGAAGAGTTATGGAGAACGGGCAGGAAAGTGGAGTTGAGGCCGAGATGAGATCAGCCATGATCATATTGAATGGCGAAGCAGGCTCGAGGGGCTGAATTGCCTACTCCTGCTCCTACTTCTTATGTTATTATGTTCTTATCTGGATCTTTCCAGACAAGAGCGGGTGACGTATCCATTATCTCTCTCTATGTTGTCCATTCATGTATCTGCTGTATGACGGAGGCCATCTATGTCGGGTGAGGTGAATTATACTGCCTGCTCCCTCAGCAGGGAGAAGCAGGTGAGAGATCCCGTGGCTTTGTCAGGATAGCGGGATTCCTGATGGTGCAGGTTTCTCTGCGGGATCCTCATGGCAACGGGGAGAGGTACAGGAACTGATGGAAATCTCACTCCATTAATCTACAGTTGGTGTGTGAGCATACCCAGTACATCATCTTGGTAAATGTACACTATCCTGGCAGCAGCCACTGTACCTTCATTCTGAAGCAGTCAGCCGGTCCCAACACACCGGGCTCCCATGCAGAACCCGAATGTGGATCGTGATCTCTAAACTCCAGACACACCCCTTCCCCCACGCAACGCCACCAGGTGAAGCAATGCTTCCGAAGTCTGAACCGCTCAGGGGGAGCCCTCCAGTACACATTGGAGCAGGTGTCCAAGTTCATGGTGTTCTGCTGCACCCTTCATATCATCACCATCATGAGGACACAGGCATTGGCAACAGGAAACCGCAGGCTACCTCAGTAGGAGGAGGAGGAAGCAGGGAGGATATTTCCTGGATGATTTCAGCCCGGACAGGCTGTCAGTGAGACGCTGCTAAGATTCCAGTTCACAGAGGACAACTTCCCTTTCCCACCATGGAGCCCCCTCTTCTCCACCATTACACCCATCTGAGATGCCCCATCACAGCGTCCCCTAGGTAACCATCCTGCAATAAAAACACCAACAAGATGTTTTCCATGGTCATCTTTATCCAACAACACATGCAATTATACCAACAAAACTGAACTATTCACCCTTGTGTATTCCCTTAGTCCCTGTCTTGTGGGTTCCCTCAACCTGCCTACTGCTCCTACACAGTGCTTATCCAGTGACTGCAGCATGGCTGGTGGAAGGCTGCTGACCTTCACTGAGGGAGACTGCAGATGGCCTTTCAGGACGTCCCCGAACAGCTCTGGGCCTTGAGGACTCGGATTCAGACTGCACCACCTCGACATGGGCAGCAGCTCCAGCAATGTTCACATCTGAGTCCTGTGTATTATAACTCGTTTGTGACCTCGCCCTCTGGTGATCTGACACATGAACTATCCTTTCCCCCTGGCCTGGCTGAAGCTCACTCATGCTCGGTGACTCACCACATGCAGATTCTGACTCTATACCAGCCTCTAAGGTACACGCACTGTAAGTATTTGATCTGGTGGCTGTGAGTGTCAGACCAAGTGATGGGGCTTCACCATCAGTGCTCTTTTGCTGCTCTCTTTCTGTACCTGGAGCTGCTGTGACTGGGAAGTTGGTTGTATTGGGTTATCATTGGAAAGTATAAAATCAGAAGGGGAAGTTTGAGGTGAAGGATTGGGGTGGAATGGAAAGCAGGAGGTCCATGGTCTTACCATCTCCAGCTTGTACATCAACATTTCTAACGTTTACTAGTTCTGATGAAGGGTCACAGATCTGAAACATGAACTCTGTTTCTCTCTGCACCGATGCTGCCAGACCCACTGAGTATTTCCAGCACTTTCTGTTCAGGTACACAGATGTGCCCCATTGACCAACTTATCTCAGCCTTTTTTTTTTAGCTTAAATTTGCATTTCTGGACATCCTCAGATATTCCATTGAGAATAAAATCGTAATTCCCATCATACACCTCGAAAATCCTTAGTATGTCCGTCTCCCCAGGCGTGCCTGTTTTTCTTCCCTACCAGGTTATCAATTGACTATTTCCTGTGATATGCTAGTGAGATTGTTTTTCTGACTTTACTTATTCAAAACACTCTGGAAGTCCCCACCCCCCCCCCCCCCCACGCTCTTAGTGATGAACACTCACGTTTGATTGAGTGTAAACTCTCTTTGTTTGTAAATGTCCTACCCAATCTCAGCAATGATAGCTCAACTGAGTTTGCTATTTCTCACAAATCAAGTAAACCAAGCCTAATATCCCGATCTCTGTGTTCCCTCTCCTACACCACTGTAAGTTCTGATCTAGGGTCACAAAAGGAGGTGAAAGGGTCACAAGCAGTTTATTGAGGAGTGACGGTTCAAATACAGCACAAAATCAGAATAAACATAGTAGAGCAACAAGATGTGACAGATGAGAAAGGCTTTCTGGCTGTGGATTAGATTTTAGAAGCTTTTATTAAAGATTTTATTGAAGGCAGGTAGAAAAATTCAAGGCGATTGGGTAGAGTCAACATGGTTTTGTGAAGGGACATTATATTTAACCAATTAACTGGAGTTCTTTGAAGAAGTAACATGTGCTGTGGATAAAGGGGAACTGGTGGATGCACTGTACAAAGATTTCCAGAAGGCATTTGATAAGGTGCCACATAGAACATAGAACATAGAACAGTACAGCACAGTACAGGCCCTTCGGCCCACGATGTTGTGCCGAAACTTTAACCTACTCTAAGATCAAACTAACTACCTACCCTTCATTCTACGATCATCCATGTACCGATCCAAGAGTCGATTAAATACCCCTAATGTATCTGCTTCTACTACCACCGCTGGCAACGCATTCCACGCACCCTCCACTCTTTGTGTAAAGAACCTACCTCTGACATCTCCGCGAACTCTTCCTCCAATCAGCTTAAAATTATGCCCCCTGGTGATAGCCCTTCCCACCCTGGGAAAAAGTATCTAGCTATCCACTCTATCTATGCCTCTCATCATCTTGTACCCCTCTGTCAAGTCACCTCCCATCCTTCTTCGCTCCAATGAGAAAAGCCCTAGCTCCCTCAATCTTTCTTCGTAGGGCATGCCCTCCAGTCCAGGTAGCATCCTGGTAAATCTCCTCTGCACCCTCTCCAAAGCTTCCACATCCTTCCTATAATGAGGCGACCAGAACTGAACACAATATTCCAAGTGTGGTCGAACCAGGGCCTTATAGAGCTGCAACATAACCTCGCAGCTCTTAAACTCAATCCCCCTGTTAATGAAAGCCAACACACCATACGCCTTCTTAACAACCCTATCAACTTGGGTGGCAACTTTGAGCGATCTATGGACATGCGCCCCAAGATCCTCCACACTACCAAGAATCCTGTCTTTAAGCCTGTAATCTGCATTCAAATTCGACCTTCCAAGATGAATCACTTCACACTTTTCCAGGTTTCACTCCATCTGCCACTTCTCAGCCCAGCTCTGCATCCTGTCAATGTCCCGTCGCAACCTACAACAGCCTTCCACACTATCCTCAACTCCAGCAACTTTCGTGTCATCGGCAAACTTGCTAACCAAGCCTTCCACTTCCTCATCCAAGTCATTTATAAATATCACAAAGAGCAGAGGTCCCAGAACAGATCCTTGTGGAACACCACTGGTCACCGAGCTCCATGCTGAATAGTTTCCATCTACTACCACCCTCTGACTTCTATGGGCCAGCCAATTTTGTATCCAGAACGCCAACTTTCCCTGAATCCCATGCCTCCTTACTTTCTGAATGAGCCTACCATGGGGAACCTTATCAAACTCCTTGCTAAAATCCATAAACACAACATCCACTGCTCTTCCTTCATCAATGTGTTTCGTGACATCTTCAAAGAATTCAGTAAGGCTTGTGAGGCATGACCTGCCCCTTCCAAAGCCATGCTGACTGTCTCTAATCAAAGGTAATTGCGGAAAATAAAAGCTCATGGTCTCGGAGGTAACATACTGGCATGGTCTCTCTGTCTCTCTCCCTGACCACACATTTCATCCCTCCAGCTCCACTGGTGCTGTGGAAATTTGGATCCATAAAATGGTGTGAGCTGCACTGCTGGTACCATCCAGCACATTGTACAGGACACCCAGACTGGCCGGGGTGCTCGCGTGGCTGTAACATGCGTGTGTCTGTAGTGTAAGGAAGGGACTGAATATGGTGTCCATCAGCCATTCCGGCAGCTTTGACGTACGTCTTTGAAACTTGTTCTGTGTATGTCCATTGACCACCTGTATTAGTCTCGCTCAGCTGAACAGACATTAAGAAGCACGAGCAGCCCGTTCTAATTTTATTTAAAAGGATGAGGCATCCAACTTACACGTGAGGGGCTTTTGACTTGCTTCTGCTATTGTAAAGTTAGTGGAGGTGCTGTGGATGGTTTTCTGGAGGTTGTGTTGTGAGCTGCTGCAGACATTAAGCGAGGACAGAGGATTTGGTGACCCAACTCTGGACGAGGTCTCGTGACTGTATTTACAGTGTCTCTGGGTCTGTAACATGACCAACAAATGGAGCGGAAGCTGCAGAAAGGGGAAGCACTTTAAAGAGGGCGGAGGAGGGGGCTCTGCCCTACCAACCCTAGGCTTTCCAATAGCAAAACTAGCAGTGGTCCTAATACCGAGCCCTGGGGAACACCACTGTATACTCCCATCGAGTCCGAACAACAATCTTTCACAACTTCTCTCTGTTTACTGTTCATTAGGCAATGTTATATCCACACTGTCACTGTCCCTTTAATCCATCACGTTCAGTTTTCCTAACCTGTCTATTGAATGTCAGTTGATCAAACACCTTTTGAAAGTCCATATATATAACCTCAACCACCTGCATCAACCCTCTCCATTGTTTCATGAAAGAACTCCATCAAGTTTACCTCAGCACCACCTCTCTCCACTCCTCCACTGTTGTTAAATTATCAGACTGCTTATCCGACATCCAGTACTGGATGAGAAGAACTTTCCTCCAATTAAATATTGGTAAAATTGAAGTCATTGTTTTCACTCCGCACTCCAGCTCTGTTCCGCTGCTATTGATCCCACCCTGGTAACAGTCTGAGATTCAGACAGACTGTTTACAACTTTGGTGTCACATTTAATCACAAAATGAGCTTCTAACATAATACTCACGCAATCATTACAATCGCCTATCTCCACCTCAGTAACAGAGCCTGACTTCACCCCTGTCTCAGCCCTTCTGCTGCTGAAATTCATTCATGCCTTCATTACCCCTAGACATGACTATTCCAGTTCACTCCTGTCTGGTCTACCGCATGCTACTCTTTATAAACATAAGGTCCCCCAGAACTCTGCTGCCCGTGTCCTAACTCGCACCAAGGCTTGTTCATATATCACTGACTGACATTGACTCATGTTCAGGCAATGTCTTTATTTAAATTTTTCACCTTGCTTTCCCTCCATGACCTCGCCCCCGGCCTGTATCTGTAATATCCTCCAACCGCACAACCCTTCAATATATCTGAACTCCTCTAATTCATGACTCTTCTACCTCCCTGTTATTAACTGTTCCACCTTTGTTGGCCACACCTTCAGTTGCCTAGGCCCCAAGCACTGGAATATCCTCCGTACACCCCTCCATCTCTCCATCTCTCCACCATGCTTGCCTTCTTTAATGTACCCATTAAAACATACTTCTTTGACCACGCTTTTGGTCCTCTAACCTAATATTTCCTTGTATGTCTCGGTGTCATTTTTTTATTTTATAATGCTCCTGTGAAGCATCTTGGGATGTTTTATTACATTAAAGGCACTAAATAAAATATGTTGCTGTTGTTAACGTTTGCCAGACATGATTTGGGATTCGCATTTCCGTGCTGCTTCTCAATTAATATCCCATTTTTTTCGAGCAAGGAATACCTATCGCTTGGTTGTGACCTTTTAAAATTTCTAACCACTGACATTAGACTGACTGGTCATTGTAGGGTTTACCCCATCTCTCCTTTTCTAAACAGGGTGTAACATTTACAACCGTCTCGTCCTCTGTCATAACTTCCCTATCCAAAGAGGATTGGAAGATTCTGTCCAGTGCCTCTTCTATTTCCACATTTACTTCCCTCAGTAACCCTCACACAACCCATCACACTGGGTAAATGTCCTACTTGTTTGAGTTCCAAGAAGTGTTCGATGGAAAGTGGTTAACTGAATATGTTTGTTCAGTGACTGTAATTGAAGTCAATCTCCATGGACCCTAAATGAGTCACTGGAGGTATTCCATCTTCTATCAATAAGGGATTCCTTTCAAGGTGTTATCCCATCGCGCCAGTGGAGTATCAGCCTCAACGCTTATAGAGATCAGCGGCTCTGGAGAGAGGGAGAGGATAGATCGGAACCTGACAACAATAGATTGGAATGTTACAACAATGGGTCAGATTTTGAGAACAATAGATTGGAATGTTACAACAATGGGCAGAGGTTTATCGTGGCCTCTTTACATGCTTTCAGCGCATGATTCGCTGTCTTTAACATCTCAGATCTATTTTACACTGCTGATAATTCAACACATTTACTATCCCATCCTCGCAACTGTTGCTGGGCCTTGTAAGTTTGGCAATACAGCTATTAATTTTATAAACCATGTTTAACTGCATTACTGCTCCTGGAATTTACTTTTCCCTCCTTGCTGCTGTTGTTATTCCTGGTGAATATCTATCTCCAGCTATTAGCTCTACATACTATTGCTATAATAGTTCTTGAAATTTGCTCTCATCTTTCCTGCTGTTACTGCCCCTGGTAAGTCTCTATTCCCACATATAGTATCTGCCAACCCTGGTTCACTGAAATACTGGTCAAGTACTTTAATTATTTTTGAAGACTGAAGACAGTATCATTGTTTTCCATCAGAAATTCTGTCCCCTATCTGAGAACCACATACCCGACCCTGCCCAATGTCAGAGGTTGGAACAGACAGGTTACAACCTCGGTGTTCTGTCTAATCCTGAGCTGAGTTCATCTCCATATTCTCTTCATCACCAACCCTGCCTACTACCACCTCTGTAATATCACCCGTCTCCACCACTGCCAAAGCCCATCTGCTGCATACACCCTCATACGTGTCACTGTTGAATCCAATCTTGACTGTTCCAATTTTATCCTGGTCACCTTCCCTGTTATAAACCTCCATAAACCACAGTCCATCCAGAATCCTGCTGCCTGTATCCTAACTCACACCAAATCCCGATCACCCATCACCCCTGTACTCAGTGATCTACATTGGCTCCCGGTCTGGCAGCACCTTAATTTTATTAATCTTATTCTTGTGTTTGAATCCCTCCCTGGCCTCACCCCTCCCATTTGTCTCATTGTGTTCATTCCCATATCCCAGAAAAACCTTTGCCTTCAAATCTATTTCCATGTTTCCTTTTAAAGTTAATTTCCTTCCATCTCTATCTGCCTGGTGATCATTTTCGGTTCTACAACACCACTCTTTCCTACACTATGGAAGCCTGGATCCACAAAAGGTGTGAGCTGAGCTACCAGCCACTTCTGGCATGGTGTGCACACCGTCCCACGCTGGGCAGCATTCTATCCCGGGTGAACATTGTATGCACTCGTACAATGAGGAGTGATGGAATGTCACATCAAACTGCTATTCCAGTACTTTGATGTACGTCTTTGAAACTTGGTCTGTGCATGTCCACTGACCGCCTGTGTTAGTCACTGTCAGCTGAACAAACATTCAGCAGCACGAGGAACCCCCTCTCGTGTTATTTAAATGTATCAGACATTCAACCTACAGGTGACAGGCTTTTGACTTAATTCTGCTGTTGTAAAGTCAGTGGAGGTGCTGTGGATGGTTTTCAATAGTTTGTGTTGTGAGCTGCTGCAGACATTCAGGGAGGACAGAGGATTTGGTGACCCAACTCTGGAGGAGGTATGGCGACTGTAGTTACAGTGTCTCTGGGTCTGTAACATGACTAACAAATGGAGTAGAGGCTGCAGAGAGGGGAAGCTCTGTAAAGAGACAGGAGGAGGGGACTCTGTCCTACCCACCCCGGGTTTGCCAAGAGCACTTTTCCTACCTACACCTAACCCAGGAGCAGTGTGTGAGGTGACTCTGATTCAATAAAGAGGTGGTCACAGAGCTGTGTCACCTCCTGTAGCACGACCTGGAGCCTCACATCAGGGGGAGGACGGAGCTGTCAGTGGCCGTTAACGTCGCAGTTTCATTGAACTTCGATGTATCTCGACCTTTCCATGCAGAAGCAGCTGACACACCCATCATAGATTAATGGAATCACTTATGGCACAGAGGGAGTCCATTCTGCCTATCGAGACGGTGCCCTTTCCCTGTTGAGCAATTCACTGAGTCCTGCTCCCACACTTGATCCCCATAGCCCTGCATGTTCTCTTCCTTCAAGTACCCATCCAGTTTCCTTTTGAAATTGGAATGAAGGATCAAATTGGGAGGAAGTAAAGCTGGCAACAGGAGGTAGAAAAGTAGAAAGTGACATTAGAAGCAGGCAACACAAAAGTGAGCATCAACTTGTCTTAGAATGCTGATTGTCAAGATGACAAGGTTAAGGGCGCTCTACCTGAATGCACGCAGTATTCCCAACAAGATTGATGATTTAAAGGCCGAAATGGAGGTAATTATGTCTGATCCAATTTCATAACGGAAATGTGGCGACAGGGTGACCAAGCCTGAGAACTGAATATACAAGTATGTTCGACATATATGAAGGATAGGCAAAAAGCAAAAGGCAGTGCTGTTGTGCTGATAATATGGGATGGGATCAGTACATTAGTAAGGGAGGATCTCAGGGCTCAAGAACAAAATGTGGAATCTGTTTGGGTGGAGCTAAGAAACAGCAAGGGGCAGTAAACATTGTTAGGAGTTTTTTTATGGACCACCAAACAGTAGTGGCAGTGTGGGGGATGACATTAATCAGGAGATTAGAGTATCATGTAGCATGGGTAATACAGTATTCACGGGTGACTTCAATCTTCATATAGATTGGGTAAACCTAATGAGAACTTCTGCTAGGGATGACAAGGTACTGGAGTGTGTTGGGAATGATTTTCTAGAGCATAAGCTGAGGAACCGATTAGAAAACAGTCTGTTTTAGATCTAGTATATTGTAATGAGACAGGGTTAACTAATGTTATTGTAAAATAACATTTAGGGATGAATGACCATAATAGAATTTTACATGATGTTTGAACGTGCAGTAGTTCAATCTTAAGCCAGGGTGTTAAATTTGAACAAAGTAAATTATGATGGTATGAGGGGCAAATTGGCCGAGGTGGAATGTAAACATGCATTGAAAGGTATGACAGTGCATAGGTAATGGATAGTCTTTAAAGAAATATTGCATAATTTACAGAAGCTATACATTCTATCAAGGCACATAGACCCCAAAAGTAAAGGCAGTCAACAGTGGATAACAACGGAAGTTAAGGACTGCATTAGATTAAAAGAAAATGCCTATAAAGTTGCCATAAATAGTAGAAAACCTGAGGATTGGGAGGATTTCAGAATATAGCAAAGGAGGATGAAGAAACTGATAAAGAAATGGAGAATAGAATATGAATGTTAGCTAGCAAAAATATAAAAGCGGGCTGTAAAAACGTCTACAGGTACGGAGAAAGTAAACGTTTGGCGAAGATAAATGTGGGTCCATTACAGGCTGAGTCAGGAGAATTTATAATGAGGAATAGAGAAATGGCAGAGAAGTTAAATGATTATTTTGTGTCTGCCTTCACTGAGGAATATGTAAGAAATCTCCCAGAATTAGAGATCCAAGATGTTGGGGGTAAGAGGAATTAAAGGAAATTAATATTAGTCAGGAGCTTGTGTTTGTGAAATTAATGGAGCTGAAGGTTGATAAGTCCCCAGGACCTGATATCCTACATCCCAGAGTGTTGAAAGAGCTAGCTATGCAGATCGTGGATGCATTGGTGATCATCTTACAAAATTCTATAGATTCGGGTTCCTGGAGATTGGAAGGTAGCAAATGTCACCCCACTATTTAAGAAGGGAGGGAGAGAGAAAACAGGGAATTACAGATCTGTTAACATTACGTTAATCGTTGGGAAAATGCTAGAATCTATTCGAAAGGATGTGATAAATGGGCACTTGGATAATAATGACCTGATTGGCATAGTCAACATGGATGTATGAATAGGAAATCATGTTTAAGAACCTGTTGGTGCGGGAAGTGAGTGAGTGGGAATGGCCTGGAAATCACTGCCTACGAGGGTGGTGGAATCAGAGATGGTGAATGATTTCAAAAAGATATTGGATGGATACTTGAGGTAAATAAACTTGCAGGAATGTCGAGACAGCTGGGGAATGAGACTGTCTGGATTTATCTACAAAGAGCAGGCATAGACTCGATGGGACAAATGGCCTCATTCTGTGCTGAAGTGACGATGACTCTAAGACTCACTGACAGGGGAATACCATTACTACTGCTTTCCTATACTGGGAATGTTTCTAATGGACTGGGCAGTATCACCCTGTTGAACCCCGTGATCTAAGTGAAATGGTTGATGCCCCACAACATGGCTAACAAATGTCCTTCACAAACAGAGTAAATCAGTTCAGGCCCACTCACAATTCTGGAGTCATTCACAATGGGAAGTAGTTTCTCCTGGTTTTCTCTGCATAGGACAGCAGCCAGGCTTTTCACTGTGTCCCCCATCGCCATGTGGAAAGTCTTGTCAGGGTTAAGTGAGATAAGACACGTTGCCTGGGCGAAAGCTGTCTTCATTCGTGTTACTGCTTCAATCCAACCTGGTTAAACCTGGTCATCATCACCATTAGGTAGTTCATAAAGAGGAGTCACAGTCTCTGCAAATCGAGGGATGAGGGTCCACTGATACCCCACCAGCCTGAGGATAGGACACAGGGCAGTCTTTGAGGTGGGCAGGGGTAGACACTGTATGAGGGTCCACTGATACCCCACCAGCCTGAGGATAGGACATAGGGCAGACTTTGAGGTGGGCAGGGGTAGACACTTGATGAGTTTCTAATGATACCCCGACCCTGAGGATAGGACACAGGGCATTCTTTGAGGTGGACAGTGGTAGACACTGGATGAGGGTTCACTACACCCCACCAGCCTGAGGACAGGGCACAGGGCAGTCTTCAAGGTGGACAGGGGTGGACACTGGATGAGGGTCCACTGATGACCCACCAGCCTGCGGATAGGACACAGGGCAGTCTTTGAGGTGGACAGGGGTAGACACTGGATGGTCTCCACCTGATGTTCGTCTGGGCTGGTGCAGGATGATCCAACCTGGACACTTGGAAATGTGACACGATCTTGCACAGCTGGGCCTGACGTGGATGGTCTTTTGTCCAGCTCCCAAAGTAACTGCAGCAGTTCCTGTCAAAGGGTTAAATGTGTGGACACGGTCTGTGGTGATGAGGAGGAGATTATTGACACATTGCAGCAAGCAGGAAGACTGTGAAAAACTCATAAGGGCCAGGCCGTACGTTAGTGGGAAATAGTG
Source organism: Heterodontus francisci (assembly GCF_036365525.1). Lineage (NCBI taxonomy): Eukaryota > Metazoa > Chordata > Chondrichthyes > Heterodontiformes > Heterodontidae > Heterodontus > Heterodontus francisci. Next base: position 15,487 of record NW_027140674.1, read on the forward strand.
GAGTTATCATGGATCCGCTTGTGACAGGCATGTCCGGGGTACCTCTGGTCCTCAGAAGTGAATGTGAATTTAAATTGTTCCTCGAGCTTCACTGGGATACTCTAAAAACGATTAGATATATCCAGGGTGGTGAAGACAGCCCTGCCACTGGGAATCCGGGAGAGTAGGGTGGGTGTCTCTCAGACAACTGGGTTCACACAGGGATGACTGAGTTGAGTTTGTGATGGTGAATGGTCAGTCACCAGCTGCCATCCGGTTTTCTAACCGGCCAAATGGGGCAGTTAGTAATGAATGTGTCTTTGTGAACTACACCCTGGTATAACAATAACCTAATGTTGTCTGGAATATATGATATAATCTCAGCTCGGTAAGAATACCGCTTCATGGATCATGCAATGGTCAGTTAATTTCTTCAGGTCTGCTCATGTTTCCACGGTCATCTTTATGGGTTGTGAATGCACTCAGTACCGACTCGATAATCGCCTGCAGCTCAGGGTCATCAGAGGTGTCTGGTTCACACACCTCTGATATTTTACTCATGAATATTGAAGGTGCAATGGACATCAGAGTAGGGTATGGTTTAAAGTTCTACAATATACAAATATAGGGATAATCAATTACTGCTGATAGCCTTTGAGCACATTACTGCCCAGTAGTCCCTGTCCATTATGCAGGATCATATAAAAGTGAGGTAGGACTTTGCATGAACTCTGTTGCCACTCTTACACCACTGTAAGGTCTGATAGAGGTTCATAGATTAACCGAAAGGAGGTGGAAGGGCCACAAGCAATTTACTGCAGGGAAACCATTGGAAAAAATCGGAGGGACCGGATTAATCTCCACGTGGAGTGGCAGGGATTAATCAGGGATAGTCAGTATAGCTTTGTCAAGGGGAGTTCGTGTCTAACTAAATTGACTGATTATTTTCGAGGCGGTGAAGAGGGGCGTAAATAAGGGTAAAGCAGTAGTCTATATGGACTTCAGGAAGGCTTTTGATAGGGTCCCGCATGGGAGATTTGTTAAGAAGGTAAGAGCCCATGGGATCCAGGGCAATTTGGCAAATTGGATCCAAAATTGGCTAAGCGGCAGGAGGCAGAGGGTGATGGTCAAGGGCTGTTTTTGCAAGTGGAAGCCTGTGACCAGTGGTGTACTGCAGGGATCGTTGTTGGGACCCTTGCTGTTTGTAGTGTACATTAATAATTTAGATGTGAATACAGGAGGTCAGATCAGTAAGTTCGCAGATGACACGAAAATTGATTGTTTTGTTAATAGTGCGGAGGAAAGCCTTAGATTACAGTACCTTGTTGTACTTGTCCATTGATCACTGAAGGCAGCAGCACATGTAGACAATGCGGTCAGAACAAAGAACATAGAACAAAGAAAATTACAGCACAGGAACAGGACCTTCGGCCCTCCGAGCCTGCTCCGATCCAGATCCTCTATCTAAACATGACGCCTATTTTCTAAGCGTCTGTATCTCTTTACTTCCTGCCCATTCATGTATATGTCTCGATACATCTTAAAAGACGCTATCATGCCCGCGTCTACCACCTCCACTGGCAATGCGTTCCAGGCACCTACCACCCTCTGCGTAAAGAACTTTCCACGCATATCCCCCCAAAACCTTTCACCTCTCACTTTGAACTCGTGACCCCTAGTAATTGGATCCCCCACTCTGGGAAAAAGCTTCTTGCTATACAACCTGTCTATACCTCTCATGATTTTGTACACCTCAATCAGGTTCCCCTCAACCTCCGTCTTTCTAATGAAAATAATCCTAATCTACTCAAACTCTCTTCATAGCTAGTGCCCTCCATACCAGGAAACATCCTGCTGAACCTCCTCTTCACCCTTTCCAACGCATCTACACCCTTTTGGTAATGTGGCGACCAGAACTGCACACAGTATTCCAAATGTGGCCGAACCAAAGTCCTATACAACTGTAACATGACGTGCCAACCCGTTCACTCAATACCCCGTCCGATGAAGGAAAGCATGCCGTATGCCTTCTTGACAACTCGATTGACCTGCGTTGCCACCTTCAGGGAACAATGGACCTGAACACCCAAATCTCTCTGGACATCAATTTTCCCCAGGACTTTTCCATTTACGATATAGTTCACTCTTGAATTGGATCTTCCAAAATGCATCACCTCACATTTGCCCTAATTGAACTCCATCTGCCATTTCTCTGCCCAACTCTCCAATCTATCTATATTCTGCTGTATTCTCTGACAGTCCCCTTCACTATCTGCTAATCCACCAATCTTAGTGTCGTCTGCAAACTTGCTAATCAGACCACCTATACTTTCCTCCAAATCATTTATGTATATCACAAACAACAGTGGTCCCAGCACGGATCCCTGTGGAACACCAGTGGTCACACGTCTCCATTTTGAGAAACTCCCTTCAACTGCTACTCTCTGTCTCCTGTTGCCCAGCCAGTTCTTTATCCATCTAGCTAGTACACCCTGGACCCCATGCGACTTCACTTTCTCCATCAGCCTACCATGGGGACCCTTATAGAACATAGAACATAGAACATAGAACATACAGCACAGAACAGGCCCTTCGGCCCACAATGTTGTGCCGATCCTTTGTCCTCTGTCAAGGACAATTTAATCTATACCCCATCATTCTCCTTTATCCATATACCTATCCAAAAGCCTTTTGAAAGTCCCTAAAGTTTCTGACTCAACAACTTCCCCGGGCAAGGCATTCCATGCCTCGACCACTCTCTGGGTAAAGAACCTTCCCCTGACATCCCCCTTATATCTCCCACCCTTCACCTTAAATTTATGACCCCTTGTAACGCTTTGCTCCACCCGGGGAAAAAGTTTCTGACTGTCTACCCTATCTATTCCCCTGATCATCTTATAAACCTCTATCATGTCACCCCTCATCCTTCTCCTTTCTAATGAGAAGAGGCCTAGAATGTTCAGCCTTTCCTCGTAAGACTTATTCTCCATTCCAGGCAACATCCTGGTAAATCTCCTCTGCACCCTCTCCAAGGCTTCCACATCCTTCCTAAAATGAGGCGACCAGAACTGCACACAGTACTCCAAATGAGGCCTTACCAAGGTCCTGTACAGCTGCATCATCACCTCACGGCTCTTAAATTCAATCCCTCTGCTAATGAACGCTAACACCCCATATGCCTTCTTCACAGCCCTATCCACTTGAGTTGCAACTTTCAATGATCTATGCACATAGACCCCAAGGTCTCTCTGCTCCTCCACATGCCCAAGAACCCTACCGTTAACCCAGTATTTTGCATTCATGTTTGTCCTTCCAAAATGGACGACCTCACACTTTTCAGGGTTAAACTCCATCTGCCACTTTTCAGCCCAGCACTGCAACCTATCCAAGTCCCTTTGCAGACGACAATAGCCCTCCTCGGTATCCACAACTCCACCAACCTTTGTATCATCTGCAAATTTACTGACCCACCCTTCGACTTCCTCATCCAAGTCGTTAATAAAAATCACAAACAGGAGAGGACCCAGAACTGATCCCTGCGGCACGCCACTGGTAACTGGGCTCCAGGCTGAGTATTTACCATCTAAGACCACTCTCTGCCTTCTATCAGTTAGCCAATTCTTAATCCAACTGGCCACATTCCCCACTATCCCATGCCTCCTGACTTTCTCCATAAGTCTACCATGGGGGACCTTATCAAATGCCTTACTAAAATCCATGTACACCACATCCACTGGTTTACCCTCATCCACTTGCTTGGTCACCTGCTCAAAGAATTCAATCAGGCTTGTGAGGCAAGACCTACCCCTCACAAAACCGTGCTGACTGTCCCGAATCAAGCAGTGTCTTTCCAGATGCTCAGAAATCCTATCCCTCAGCACCTTTTCCATCAACTTGCCTACCACCGAAGTAAGACTAACTGGCCTGTAATTCCCAGGGTTGTTCCTATTCCCTTTCTTGAACAGGGGCACAACATTTGCCACCCTCCAATCACCTGGTACCACCCCCGTCAGCAGAGAAGATGAAAAGATCATTGCCAGCGGCTCTGCAATTTCATCCCTTGCTTCCCATAACATCCTTGGATATACCCCGTCAGGCCCGGGAGACTTGTCTATCTTCAAGTTATTCAAAAACCCCAACACATCTTCCCTCCTAACGAGCACTTCCTCGAGCTTACCAGTCTGTTTCGCACCGTCCTCTTCAGTAATACACCCCTTCTCATTCGTAAATACCGAAGAGAAGTACTCATTCAAAACCTCACTTATCTCTTCCGGCTCAACACACAGTCTCCCGCTATTGTCCTTGACCGGACCTATGGTCCCCCTGGTCATCCTCATATTTCTGACATACGCGTAAAAGGCCTTGGGGTTTTCTTTTATCCTACCCGCCAAGCATTTTTCATGCCCTCTCTTAGCTCTCCTAATCCCTTTCTTCAGATCCTTCCTGGCCATCTTGTATCCCTCCAGAGCTATGCCTGTGCCCTTTTTCCTCAACTTTATATACGCATCCTTCTTCTTCCTAACAAGACTCTCAACCTCTCTTGTCAACCACGGTTCCCTCACATGACCATCCCTTCCCTGTCTGACAGGGACATGCTTATCAATGGCCCCTACTATCTGCTCCTTGAAAAAGTTCCACATTTCGACCGTGCCCTTCCCTGCCAGCATATGCTCCCAACTTATGCTCCTCAGTTCCTGCCTGACAGCATCATATCTACCCTTCCCCCAATTGTAAACCTTGCCCTGTTGCACATACCTATCCCTCTCCATTACCACAGTGAATGCTACAGAATTGTGATCACTATCTCCAAAGTGCTCGCCCACCAACAGCTCTATCACTTGCCCTGGTTCATTACCTAGTACCAAATCCAATATTGCCTCCCCTCTGGTCGGGCAGTCTACATACTGAGTCAGAAAAGCTATCAAATGCCTTACTGAAGTCCATGTATATGACATCTGCAGCCCTTCCCTCATCAATCAACATTGTCACTTCCTCAAAGAATTCTATTAAGTTGGTAAGAAATCATCTTCCCTACACAAAACCATGTTGCCTATCACTGATAAGCCCATTTTCTTCCAAATGGGAATAGATCCTGTCCCTCAGTATCTTCTCCAAAAGCTTCCCTACCACTGACGTCAGGCTCACCGGTCTATAATTACCTGGATTATCCCTGCTACCCTTCTTAAACAAGGGGACAACATTAGCAATTCTCCAATCCTCCGGGACCTCACCCGTGTTTAAGGATGCTGCAAAAATATCTGTTATGGCCCCAGCTATTTCCTTTCTTGCTTCCCTCAGTAACCTGGGATAGATCCCATCCGGACCTGGGGACTTGTCCACCTTAATGCCTTTTAGAATACCCAACACTTCCTCCCTCCTTATGCCGACTTGACCTAGAGTAATCGAACATCTGTCCCCAACCTCAACATCCGTCATGTCCCTCTCCTCGGTGAATACCGATGCAAAGTACTCGTTGAGAATCTCACCCATTTTCTCTGACTCCACGCATAACTTTCCTCCTTTGTCCTTGAGTGGCCCAATCCTTTCTCTAGTTACCCTCTTGCTCCTTATATATGAATAAAAGGCTTTGGGATTTTCCTTAACCCCGTTTGCTAAAGATATTTCATGACCCATTTTAGCCCTCTTAATTCTGCGTTTCAGATTAGTCCTACATTCCCGATATCCTTTCAAAGCTTCGTCTTTCTTCAGCCACCTAGACCTTATGTATGCTTCCTTTTTCCTCTTAGCTAGTCTCACAATTTCACCTGTCATCCATGGTTCCCTAATCTTGCCATTTCTATCCCTCATTTTCACATGAACATGTCTCTCCTGCACGCTAATCAACCTCTCTTTAAAAGCCTCCCACATATCAAATGTGGATTTACCTTCCAACAGCTGCTCCCAATCTACATTCCCCAGCTCCTGCCGAATTTTGGTATAGTTGGCATTCCCCCAATTTAGCACGCTTCCTTTAGGACTACTCCCGTCTTTGTCCATGAGTATTCCAGGTGAGGCCACACCTGGAATATTGTGTGTAATTTTGTTCTCCTTCTCTGAGGAAGGATGTTCTTGCTATAGAGGGAGTGCAGCGAAGGTTTACCAGACTAATCACTGGGATGGTGGGACTGACGTATGAGAAGAGATTGACTCGGTTAGGATTTAACAAGAGTTCGGAAGAGTGAGGGGGTATCTCATAGAAACCTATAAAATTCTGAAAGGAATTGACAGGGGAGATGCAGGACGGATGCTCCCGATGGTGGGGGAGTCCAGAACCAGGGGACATAGACTAAGGATAAGGGTTTAACCTTCCAGGACTGAGATGAGGAGAAATTTCATCACCCAGTGAGTGGTGAGCCAGTGGAATTCGCTACCACAGAAAGCGGTTGAGGCCAAGACATTGTATCTTTTCAAAAATGAGTCAGATATACTTTTGGGTTGAAAAGGATCAAAGGAGATGGAGGGGTGTGGGGGGGGGGGTGGGCGGGTGGGAGAGTGGGAACAGGTTACTGAGTTGGATGATCAGCCATGATCTTAATGAATGGCGGAGCAGGCTTGAAGGGCCGAATTGCCTGTTCCTGCTCCTATTTTCTATGTTTCTAAGGTAGGAGCCCATGGGATCCAGCTCAATTTGGCAAATTGGATCCAAAATTGGCTTACTAGCATGAGGCAGAGGGTGATGGTCGAGGGTTGTTTTTGTGATTGGAAGCCTGTGACCAGTGGTGTACCACAGGGATCGGTGCTGGGACAATTGCTGTTTGTCGTGTACATCTCTAATTTAGCCGTCAATGTAGAAGGTATGATCAGTAAGTTCACAGATGGCACAAAAATTGGTGATGTCATAAATAGTGCAGAGGAAAGCCTTAGATTACAGGATGATATAGATGGGCTGGTAAGATGGGCAGAGAAGCGGCAAAGGGAATTTAATCCTGAGAAATGTGACGTGATGCATTTTAGGAGGACTACCAAGGCAAGGGAATATGCAATGGATGGTCGCACGCTGGGAAGTGCAGAAGGTCAGACGGATATTGGTGGACTTGTCCATAGATCGCCAAAGGCAGCAGCACAGGTGGTTTGGAAGTCATATAAGATGCTTGCCTGTATTTGCTGAGGTATCGAATATAAGAGTGGGGAGGTTATGATGGAGCTGTATAAAACGCTCGTAAGGCCACAGCTGGAGTACTGTGTATAGTTCTGGGCACCACACTATAAGAAGGATGTGATTGCACTGGAGAGGGTGCAGAGGAGATTCACCAGGATGTTGCATGGGCTGGAGTATTTCAGTTATGAAGAGAGACTGGATAAGCTCGGGTTGTTTTCCTCAGAGCAGAGAAGGCTGGGGGGGGGTGTGGGGGTTGGCGGCGGTGGGGACATGATTGAGGTATACAAAATTATGAGGGACATTGATAGGATAGATAGGAAGAAACGTTTTTCTTGATGCGCTGTAGACCATGTGGGGTAAATACACCCACTGTGCTGTTAGGAAGGGAGATTTTCATTCCTTTTTATTGACTTCGTAGCAGATAGATACAACTGAGTGGCTTGCTAGGCCATTTCAGAGGCCATGTAAGAGTCAACCACATTGCTGTTCGTCTGGAGTCACATGTAGGCCAGACCAGGTAGGACAGCAGATTTCCTTCCCGAAAGGACATTAGTGAACCAGATGGGTTTTTACAACAATCTGCAATGGTTTCATGGCCATCATTGGACTTGCTTTTTAATTCCAGATTTTTATTAATTGAATTCAAATTCCACTTTCTGCTGTGGTGGGATTTGAACTCATGCCCTCAAAGCAATACCCTGGGTCTGTGGGTTATGTATCTAGTGACAATACCAATGCGCCACCGCCTCCCAAACCATAGTGGTGATCTTGGAAATGGCATTAAATAGGAAATTAGAGATGCATGCAATAAAGGAACATCTGTAATTATGGGTTATTTTAATCTGCATATAGATTGGAGAAATCAAATTGGTCACAATACCGTAGAGGAGGAATTCATGGAGTGTATACGGGATGGTTTTCTGTACCAATACATTGAGGAACCAATTAGAGAACAGGCCATCCGAGACTAGGTATTGTGTGATGAGAGAGGAATAATTGACAATCTAGTTGTGCAACATCCCTTGGGGTTGAGCGACCATAATATGATAGAATTCTTCATCAAAGTGGAGAGTGACCTAGTTGATTCTGAGACGAGGGTCCTGAATCTTAATAAAGGAAACTGCGAACTTATGAGGCGCGAGTTGGATATGATGGATTGGGAAATGTTATTTAAAGAGATGACGGTGGATAGGCAATGGCAAACATTCAAAGTGTGCATGGATGAACACAATAATTCTTTGCTCTCTTCTGGCACAAAAGTAAAATGTGAAAGGTAGCCAATCGATGGCTGACAAGGAATATTAGAGACAGTATTACATCCAAGGATGAGGCATACAAATTCACCAGCAAAAACAACAGACCTGAGGATTGGGAGCAGTTTAGAATTCAGCAAAGGAAGGCCAAGGAATTTATGAAGATGGGGGAAATAAAGTCTGAGAGCAAGCTTGCAGTGAACATAAAAACTGACTATAAAGTGTTCTATAGGTCTGTGAAGAGGAAAGGATTGTTTAAGACAAATGTAGGCCCCTTACTGTCAGAAACAGGGGAATTTATTATGGGGAACAAAGAAATGGCTGACCAACTAAATGCATACTTTGGTTCTGTCTTCACAAAGGAGAACACAAATATCATACCAGAAATGTTGGGGAACACAGGGCTTAGTGAGAGAGTGAAACTGAATTAAATCATTATTAGCAGATAAATTGTGTTGGGGAATTTGATGGGATTGAAAGCCGATAAATCCCCAGGGCCTGATAATCTACATCCCAGAGTACTTAAGGAAGTGGCCCAAGAAATAGTGGATACATTGGTCGTCATCCTTCAAGATTATATGGACTCTGGAACAGTTCCTACAGATTGAAATGTAGGTAACGTAACCCCACTATTTAAAAAGGGAGGTATAGAGAAAGCAGGGAATTATCGACCAGTCAGCCTGACTTCGATAGTGGGGAAAATTCTAGAGTCCATTATCAAAGATTTTCTCGCAGAGCACTTGGAGAACAGTGGTAGAATACGACAGAGTCATCATGGATTTACGGAAGGGAAATCATACTTGATAAATCTACTGGAATTCTTCGAGGTTGTAACTGGTAAAGTTGATGACGGGGAGCCAGTGGATGTGTTTATTTGGACTTTCAGAAGGCTCTCAACAAAGTCCCACATAAGAGATTAGGGGGTAAAAATAAAGCGCATGGGATTGGGGGTAATGTATTGTGATGAATAGAAAATTTGTTGGCAGACAGGAAACAAAGTGTAGGAGTAAACGGGTCTTTTTCTGAATGGCAGTCAGTTACTCGTGGGGTACCACAGGGATCAGTGTTAGGACCCCAGCTATTCACAATATATATTAATGATTTAGAGGAGGGAACTAATAGTAATATCTCCAAATTTTCAGATGCCACAAAACTGGGTGGGAGGGTGAGTTTTGAGGAGGATGCACAGAGGCTTCAGGGTGATAGGGACAGGTTGAGTGAGTGGGCAAATGCATGGCAGATGCAGTATAATGTGGATAAATGTGAGGTTATCTATTTTGGTAGCAAAAACAGGAAGGCAGATTATTATCTGAACGGCTATAAACAGAGAGAGGGGAACATGCAACGAGACCTGGGTGTTCTCGTACATAAGTGGCTGTAAGTTAGTATGCAGGTGCAACAGGCAGTAAAAAAGGCAAATGTTATGTTGGCCTTCAAAGCGAGAGAATTCGAGTGCAGGAGCAGGGATGTCTTGCTGCAATTATACAGGGCCAAGGTGAGGACACAGCGGCAATAGTGTGTGCAGTTTTGGTCTCCTTATCTGAGGAAGGATGTTCTTGCTATTGAGGGAGTGCAGCGAAGGTTTATCAGACTGATTCCTGTGATGGCGGGACTGACATATGAGGAGAGATTGAGTCAGTTCGGATTAAAGTCGCTGGAGTTCAGAAGAGTGAGGAGGGATCTCATCGAAATCTATAAAATTCTAACAGGGCTTGACAGGACAAATGAAGGAAGGATGTTCCCGATGGTGGGGAGTCCAGATCCAGGGGTCATAGTCTAAGGATAAAACTTTCAGGACTGAGATGAGGAGAATGTTTTCACCCAGAGAGTGGTGAGCCTGTGGAATTCTGTCATCACGCCCCTATCGAAGGGGGATTGGAAGATTCTGGCCAATGCCTCTGCTATTACCACCAATCCTTCCCACAGCAACCATCATTCTTCCCATCCAGACCGGGTAAATGGTCGGGTTTATTGTGGTACAAAAATTATTGGATTGAAAAGGGTTGAATGAATCTGTTTGTTCAGTGACTGTAATTAATGTCAGTCTCCATGGACCCGAATTGTGTCACTGGAAGTTTTCCATCTTCTATTAATAAGGGATACCTTTCAATGTATTATATCATAGTGTCAGCGGGACAGTTAGCACTAACAGAGATCAGCAGTTTCAGAGAAAGAGAGAGAGAGGATAGATTCGAATCTGAGGAGAATAGATCGGAATGTTAAAACAATGGATCAGAATCTGAGAGCAGTAGATTGGAATGTTACAACAATTAGACAGCGACTGAGAACAATAGATTGGAATGTTACAACAATGGACAGGAGTTTATCCTCGGAGCTTTGCTATCTTTCTTCATACCAGTACTCATTAAACAATCGTATCTATCGTGCACTGATGATTATTCAATACATTTATTATCCCATCCTGGCTGCTATTTGTGTCCCTGGTAAGTCTCTTTATCAAGCTATTAATTCTATAAGCCATGTTTAAGTGCATTACTGCTCCTGTCATTTACTCTGCCCTTCTTGCTGCCGTTGTATTCCTGGTGAATATCTCCAGCTATGAGCTCGATAAACCATTTCTCACTGTATTACAGTTCTTGTCATTTATTCTCTCATCTTTGCT